>NW_020885063.1:196400-205893 GCF_003945725.1 Corapipo altera | reverse complement strand
AGGAGGATTGCTGACCCTGGATATCCATGGATTCCAGGAGGATTGCTAACCCTGGATATCCATGGATTCCAGGAGGATTGCTGACCCTGGATATCCACAGGGGCAGAATGAAACAGCAGAAAATGCTGCTGAGATGCCTGAAACCGAAAGGCAGAAATCTGAATTCAGAGTATCTTTTCCTGCAGTATCCTTATTTGCATCCCAGGCTTTTGCTGGCAAAACCCAGCTCGTTCAGAGTTCTCAACAGGCAAAGGCCTTGGCAGAGAGCAGCAGTTCCACCTTTTAAAGGAAACAACAGCTAACATTCCATAGGGATGCAGGGGTTAAGGCAGGGTCCTCGTAAGGAAGGCTTTAGCAAGCTAAAAAATTCAGCAGAAATATGCACATGTCAGGGTTTAGCAGCTCTGGATGCAATTCTAAGCATTTCTGAGAGAACCTTTTCAATAAAATAAAGGCTATTTTAATATTAAAATTAAATTCAGACGTAACAGAGAGCAATTCAATTGCCATAATTTTCCTTAAAACACTGAAAAAAACTTTAAGTTGGTAAGCTGCAAATGAGAAAATAAAAGGCAAAATACTACCCTTGAGTTAAATTGTCAGTTAGTCTGTTACTTTCTATTACAGTTTGGAAAAGACCTCTTACTATTTTTCATTCATTTAAGACCACAAACCTATCATTAAGGCACTGTCATTAAGCCTGGGCACTCCTTTTTCTATTTAAGGTGCCATATAAAAAGGACAGGCAGCAACCCCCCAGAGCTTCCTAAACTCTGCCTCAGTACTTGCAAACACATCTCCCCTCCTGGGGAGCACAACAGGGCCCAGGTGCCAGGCCAGCCAGCTGAGCACAGCCCTGGGATGTCACACACAGCACACGTTGTGGTCATGGCTGAGCAGCTCCTTCAGACAGGCTGCTAATTCCACTGGAGAGGGTTTAAATCAAAATTCCAATTCTCTTGCTTGCTCTCCTGAGGCTCTTCTGCACGTCACAGAAGCTGAACCCAAAGGCAGCCCCCGGCCTCTTGGCCAAGTTTCATTTACCTGTATCTGTCCTGGGTGCCTCATCAGTGACCACAGGCAAACCAGAGGCAAAGAAATCCATTATAGCTGCATAAATATCTGGTTTCAGTAAGTTCCAATCCAGGTCTTCACTCTCCTATGGGAATTAAAAGGAAAAAAAAAAAAGGAACAGTAAAAAGAAAGTATGAATACCTGCCTCCTAACAGCAATAAGTTACACAAAGATTCTTCTTACATTACAAATACCCTCATGGGCTCACAGGTTTACACATGGATTTGATTTCACGGTTTTGTTAAGCCCAGCTTTGCCAAAGAAGTTTAGTAAGAGTCGATTTATCACAGTCAACAAAACAGTCTCCTTGTTTGCAAGCCAAGTGCTATTAAAATATTAGCTATAAAGGTGTGAAAGTCTCCTAAATACATTATTTGACAGATATTTTTACCAAACTGTTTCAGAGACCCAAGATTATCAAATTCTCACTCCCTGAATTGCCCTGTGTTCTTCACACAGTCAGAGCCTGCCCAGTTCCTAAGGAGCTCCTTATCTCTCTGACAGGAGCTCCACACCTTGAGCAAACACCACAGGGCCTGCAAGGTTCCCCTCCTGGTCCTGTGCCATCGGGAAGCATTCCACAGGTCAGCCAGCCAACTTCCATCAGGAAGCATTCCACAGGTCAGCCAGCCAACTTCCATCAGGAAGCATTCCACAGGTCAGGAAGCATTCCACAGGTCAGCCAGCCAACTTCCAAGCTGACCATGTTCACAGGGCCTCAGTCAGTCCAATGCTGACCATTCCCAAGATCAAAGAATCCACAGCTTCCCTGGGAAGCCTATCCCAGTGCTTAGCCACACGTTGCAATGATTTATCTTCTTTGCATTAAAGGCAATTCCCTTTAGTCACTTGTGGCCATTGCCTCTGGAACTTCCACTTGCATGTCCCAGGGCCTGGCTGGATCTGCTCCGTGGCCACTTCCAGACAGCTCAGCTCTCAGCACAGCTGAGCCTCTGCTCTGCTTACCTTGGTGATCGTGATGAAGTCTGGTCCAAAGAAAACACTTTTAACTCCTTCAATCCTGAATAACTGCCTGCTCAGGAAACAACAACAAAAACATGGCAAAAATGCACCCACATTTCAGGCAAACTCAAGATTTATATAATCTGTCACAGAAGTTCTAGAATACACTTCTAGACAAAAATAAGCACTAAACCCAGAGCCATTAAGAGAAACTCCAGTTACCTCCCCCACGGCTTAGGCAGAGCCCAGAGTAAAACCCAGCACACCCTACAGGGCTTCCCACAAGACATGTGAGAGTTACTCCAGTTCTTTGGGGCGAAATTATATTCTGTATATTACAAGCTATTTGTTCAGCATCAAAACCAGGAGGCACCTGTTGTTTCAGGCAGGACTAGAGCAAAGACAAGGGAAGTTCCTTAAAGTGATCTGAAGTCACTGAGCTCAATAAAAACTGCCACTAAATACAAGGGTTAGTGCTGAGCAGCTTTAACACACCAGCTCACCTTGGGAGGCATCTTCAGTATTTTCAGTCATTAGCAAGGCAAGGAAAAAGGGCATTTAATAAAGGCATAAGACTCATGGTAAATTGCCTGGGGTGGCCCCACACAGAACCCAACAACCAGGTGGTGAATGAGCACACAAGAACTTACATGATAGGAAAGAGCATATTTTGGACAATGGTTTAAGTACAAAAATGAAAACGAGAATATATAACCCAATATTCATAAATGCTTAATGAAAACCTAACAAATTCATCCACAGAAAAAATTAAAAAAAAATTAAAACCAGGATGCACTTGGAGGTCAATACAGCACAAGGCTGTAAGAGGGTTTTTTGCAGTTATGGGGGAAAAAGGTAAGATATTTTCCTGAAAGACTGCAAAACATCAAAAATGCAATAAATGAAGGAATTGGAAATCTTATCACAAAAGTATGTGTGATGGAAAATGACAAAAGAGATTTCAGAATACCCCCTTGAAAGAATCTCTACACGTGGGACAGTTGCACTGGGTGTTTGCAGCACTAAACCAACTGCATTTTGAAGTTACTTAAACCATGAAATTGTGCAAGTGCACCAAACCATCTGAGATCAATTAAAGAATTCTCTCCCCTCCCTCCCCTTCAGGAAGCGCTTATTAATTCTTTGGAAAATTAATATTCCCTTTTAAAATAAATGAGTATTCCCTTTACAAAAAACATAATCTGGGCTTTAACAATACACAGAGCAGATGATTCTTCTCATGAACCTGCACAATACCCACCCCCAAGCTGCCACAATATGCATTCCAGCACATAAATAATCTCTGATTAAAATGTCTATTTGCAAATACATGACAACAAAAAGCCACTTTCTGACAGTTGATTACATTCTGCAACCTGATGCACTTTGGCACAGTGAGATCCTACAGCTGCAGCCCTCTGCTAACACGTTTGGATGTCCTCAGAAACCTCTCACAATGGATTTATGATTTTAAGTCACGGAGCTTTGCTTGCAAAGATCCTCTTTGCTCTCAAACAACCCTGCAAGAGACAGAGCTGCAGCTCCTGGAGGCAAAGCCACGTCCAACAGCTCCTGCTTTTGCCCACAATCCTTCCAATCTACAAAAAGATGCCTTAAACTGGTGACCTACTGTGGCATTTCTGGATCTCACCCCGCACTGAAGCCCCTCCACCCAGAGAACAGAGAGTTTATCTTCAGGGACTGATGTGAAAGCATTGACACACATGCACAGTGGATGCTTCCAAATATTCCCAGAGACTTGTGAGGGTGCTCCAAACCTCTTCTATACCAAGGTGATATAAACAAAATTTGTGCTCAGTGGTTCTTACTCCAGATTATGGATTTTGGTAAAGCTGCACTCCCCGGAGCTGTTACAGACCCAGCCCAAAGGAGGGGGCAAACCTGGCCTTCCTTGAAGTGGAGCATAAACCTTCTGAAGTTCAGGGCAGCCCCAACACCTGCCAAGGGGAGCTACTGCATTTATTTCATGGTATTTGGGGACTGTTCGCTGCCTGTTTCCCAACTCTGAAGAGTTACATGATTTCCAAGTAACTCCTTGAATTCAGAGTGCTCTGATGGGAATGAATTTGTGAAACTGGGGCCAGAGGTCTCACTGGTGATGCAGCAACTGCTCACAAACACTGATTTATAACACCTTTCAATCCAGTTGCATAAACTAGACCATGGTGCCTTCTGCCATGAGAGAGCTGAGGGGAGGACACACACACACAGAACTTCAGCAACACCAAGCCCCAGCTGTAATCTTAAGCACAAGTAAAGCAGCATTAAAAACTCAAATCCAACCAAGCTGCTTCTACAGAGGAGCAGAATTATCAGCAGTTGTGCTTAAAAGCATCAGTTGTAGGCACAGAGCCCATGAGCCCATACCAGCCCCCAAACCCAGCATGATGTGTTCAGCAATACCTTGCTAAAGGTGAGCAAAACGCTGCAGCCGGTGTGGAAAACTCCATCGTCCTCGACTCCAGCACTTCCCTCCCTGGAATAAACTTCAAGCTATTTGGATTTGGTGTGTCCTGAGTCTGAATAAACATGCCTCTCACTGGAAATACAAAAACAAAGGAGAAAAATAATATCACCAAACCTAAAGAGCTTCAGTGAAAAGTCAAGGCCTGCTGGATCCCTCTGCTCCAGCAACAGCAGCCTGGGCAGCCACGGGGCTCCAACACCACCACGGGCTCCATGGAAGATTCCAGACCCACGGGAACACTGGAAAACACAGGCAGGTCATCTCAGAGGAAAACCTGTGATACATGGAACCTTGTCTTTGCTTCTTTTGTTAACTTTTATTTAGTAAAAAGCATCCTGCTGCAACAGCATCGAGCTGCACGAGGCCAGGGCCAGCCTGACCTGCTGAGGGCCCAGAGCTGCACCCTGCAGGTCTCTGCTGCCTTGGCTTTTTTTATTTTATGATCCTCAAACACCATTTAATCCCCTTTCCAGATTAAAGCAGAATCAGTTTTGCTAACTCTCTCTTGAAGATGCACATGAGTTATGGGGTTTGGGTTTTATCTCATTTTTCAGCACTATAGAAAAGAAAAACCAGTGTAACAAGAGTTACAGTGAAGTAGACCCTGCTTAGATTTTCCACAGGGTAAAAAATTACTGTGAGCCATCACTTACCCTCCAAAAACTGAACTGACCAAGCAATTTACAATAAACTATTTACCATTCACTGGTAAAGTTCTTTTAAAGATACATTTTTACTGAAGTTCCTTTTTCAACTGTGTCTGTCTCACTGGAAGAGTGTAAAAAACCCTGATTTTAATTGAAATTTAACACTCTACATTTAATGGTGTACATTTAATAGTATTTTTCTGTAGACATGTCCATGCAGCATGTGCCTGATGTCCCACTGAAGCTGAACATCAGATAGGGACAGTCTCTCTCTCATATTCTAGTTCTTCTTCCTACTCCCTGCACACCCAATAACACAGTGAGATACAAACAAGCAGGAAAGAAAAAAGTGCATTTTAAACGAAAAAATCTTCAGGAGCTAATATTTATAAATTATATTTGAGAAACAACCTCACATAAATTTAAAAAACACGCACTAGAAGGATTTAAAGCAGTAAAAAGAGCTGACATTTTCATTTTTCTAAAGTGCCATTTTGCTCATGACTCCCTGGCACTGAATGGCAAATCACACTGTTTATAAATTGCCAAATTGTTGCTTCATGTGTCTGTCATGGTGACAATCCCTGTGACTCAAACATACACAATGGTAAATACGCACACACTCCATTTTCTCTATGTTTTTTAAAAGAAAAAAAAACAAACTTAGGATGGAAACAGTTTTAAGATGAAAAGAATACTCCTGATAGAGCAAGCAACTAGATTATCCACGGGGATAGAAGAACTACCCATCTTCCAGGTCCAGCTGGCATCCAAATCCCATCTGGCATAACCTGGATGTGTAAATTTGAGTCCCCTCTCCCTGTTTTTTGGAAGCAGTGGGACACTGACAGCCACTGGACACTGCTCATCCAGGTGTGATCCAACACCCCCAGCCACAGACAGCCGGATCAACCCTCCCAGCAGGTGTCCAGGAGGGCAGGCTCTGTGTTCTAACGTGTGCTCTGCAGTGAAGAGCTGCTTTCCCAGGAGCAGCTTTGTCAATCATTACCCAGCCAGGGCAGCTCCTTGCCCAGCTGAGAGGAACTCCCTGGGATTTGTTACTCACAGGTTGGTAACTGGCTGTGTTTGACATCTGTTCTCTGGAGCCTCTGCAGAGCTCTGGGGGTACCTGCTTGTTATCCTGTTCTCCAGGTGAGGGAACAAACCAAGCTGAGACAGCCTTTACCAGGACACGGGCAGGAACAGGTCAAACACTAAGTCTACTTGTGAGAAACAGGTAAAACACCAAGTGTACTCAATCTGCCTGTTGTTAGAACTGAAAGAGAGAAAACAGTGCTGCAGCAGCTAAGATTGGACTCTGAAACCAAAATTAAAGAGCCTTCTGCCTGAGCAGACTCATTTAAATAATATTTCCATCTGTGACTAATTCCATGCAACAGCACCTGCAGAATCTTTCTGTCTCTAAATTCCTCAGGCAGCTGTAAAAACATAGTTTTCTGTGGCACAAGTTTCACAGGTCTTTTATATTTTTCTTCCTTTGCTGAGCTTTGCAGCCTACCAAAAAAATGGCAGGTACAACAAACTCATCCTCAAACATGGCTTCTTCAGGGTAACACCAAATTGCAGATGTAATATTACTGGAGAATCCAGCTAATGCACCACAGATGGATGCACGGTCAAGAGGTGGAAATTAAAATAAAGAAAATATTGCAGCTCTGAGAATGAAAAGCTTTGCTTTCAGCCTTCCCACGTTCTACCTGGACAGTCAGTAACGTCACCTGGCAGAGTCAGCAGCTGCAGCAGGACAGAAGGCAGCACAAAGTCTTTCCCAACGGACACATTTACACCAATACAGAAAATAAATTCAGAAGTGCAGCAAAGTCCAAATAATGTTCTGCACTAACAAAGTCTTGGCAGCTGAATGGTACAGAAAAACACATATAACCAGCACACAGTGAGCCTCCACATCTCCCCGAGCCCCAGATGTCCAGATGCACCAGCACTGCCTTAAAACCCACCCAGGAGCTGTCACCACACTCGGGTTTCAGAAAGAACAGCAAACTTTCAGAAAGAACAGCACTACCAAAAGACACAGAAACTCAGACCCTGCTCATCTGTTCCTTTTTAACTGGCACTGACTTACCTGCACGATGCCACACTGCAGATGGAAGAGATGGTTGCTTTTGCAGAAGTTGGTGGAAAGGCTGTCGAGTTGTCCAATTATGATCTTTTAACAGCATCTGACAGAACCTAGAGAAAAATAACTTTACTAAGGATTTCCAAATCCCACATCTGCACTGCCCCACTGAAAGGGTATTCCACGTGCTTTTAGCAACCCCAGGACTCTCCAAGACACACCTGCCTTAAACCTCTCAGGTAATGCAGCAAGTTTGAGGCTGGATCACAGAACATCCCTTTTTTCCCTTTTCAGTGCTGCCTCTCTCTCATAACAAAACAGACATAACTCTCTAATTTTAGCCACCAAAAAATTAACTCACACTCTTTCAGTCACTAAAACCAGGCAGATCACCTTACTTACCTATCACAGAAGGGGATAATCACCCAGAGGGGGCCTCTGGTCTTCCTTTTAACAGTCCTGAGCACCTGAAAATCTCCCTTGGACTAAAAACCTAATTTTCAGAAGATTCCAGATAGCTGAGATCAATCCAACCCCAAGCACCCGAGAATTTACTCCTGTGCTCTGTGGGTTTAGCTGGTCACACCTAAGGGTCTTAGGCATGTAGAGAAGAGTCTGCATGACTCTTAGAAGGTACAAGACAGGCTAAAAAGGTAACTCAGTGGCTGCTCTTACACAAACAATTCTCATAAGAAAAAAATAC
This sequence comes from Corapipo altera, assembly GCF_003945725.1. NCBI lineage: Eukaryota > Metazoa > Chordata > Aves > Passeriformes > Pipridae > Corapipo > Corapipo altera. The sequence continues at coordinate 197,920 of NW_020885063.1, read as the reverse complement.
CAAGACAGCACTTGGGTAAAAGATATAAAAACTCTATTAGGAACAATCCCTGTCCACCTCTGTATTTATTCCCTACAGGGAATGAATAAATTCAGTATATTCCTGTACAAATACTGTCTCAGAATTAAACCAGACCAACTAAAATGAGGCCCTGCTCCCTACTGGCCATGTAACTTGTGCTAGCAGTGAGAACAGGAATGGATGAAGGTAAAAGAGGGAGAGCAGAGGGGAAAAAACCTGAAAACATTAAGAGGAAAAGCAAGTGGAGTGGTGGAATAACAACAGGCCTCACTTTCACCTACTTGCACACCTGATTTCTGTAACTGTGTGCACAGCCAACAGCACCCAGGTGTCTGAGAGCAAACTGAATCTCAGAAAATGAAACCAAAACCCCCCTCGTGTCACAGATGAATTACTACATACTGAGGAGCAATTATTACCTGGCTTCTCTCCCCCTCATCAAGCACAGATGAGGGGAAAGCAGGTAAACTACATAAATAGCATCTGCAGGGGCTGTTGTCAGAGGAGGCTGGTTTTCTTGGGGGTCATAAACCCAAACACTGCAAGAGGCCCAGATTCCTCAAACATGGAACAGGAAAGAAGCTCTGCCTCATGACACTGCTGCAAGTGAGGGAGACATGAACACAGGAAAGGTCTAAATCGTGTTATTTGCTTATTTTTGTGCTCTTTAAAGCAGGTAGAGACCGCAGCAGGGTGTGTGAGGAAGGTCACTCAAGAGAAAAGTTCTCTTTTCTCCCTTTAGCTTTGGGCAATAATGATTATATCCCATTTCAGTGCTCAGTACAGGGCAGCTATACCCAGCACTACAGGGTCCTCTGATTTCCCCCTTATTGCTTGATCCTTAGCAACTTGGGAGGAATTCCCTCTCATTTCAAGGCCGGAAGGATACAGATGTGAGGGGGTTAAATGCTCTTCATTGTGTGATCCTGAGCACACGTGGGGGGGAGGAATTACTCCTTCTACCGTGTTCCTGAGCACATGTGTGTGGGGAATTACCCCTCACTGCAGGGTCCTGAGCGGGTGTGTGTGGAATGGAATTACCCCTCACTGCAGGGTCCTGAGGTGGGGAATGACCCCTCAGACACGGCGCCCCCGGGGGCGCAAGGCTGAGCCCCCTCAGGGGAAGGCCCTCAGCACCTAACTAACTAGTCAGGGGGAACTAACGCCTCGCTGCTGGAAAGGACCTAGGGGAGAGAAACAGTCCCTCCCTGCCCGTCTGGAGGAAAAGGAACAAACTTCACCGCCGTCCGCCCGGCTGGGGCGGGGAAAGGGAAGGGGAAGAGCGAGGAGCGCCCGGCGCGGCACCGCTCGCTGCGACACGGCCGCCCCCCTGACCCGCGAGAGGGGACCCCTGCGGGAAAACAGCTCCGTGAGAGAACCGTGCCGGGGCAGCGTGCCCGCGGTCAGCACCCACCGCCGGGGCCCCGCGGTCAGCACCCACCGCCGGGGCCCCGCGGTCAGCACCCACCGCCGGGGCCCCGCGGTCAGCACCCACCGCC
>NW_020885063.1:128294-196000 GCF_003945725.1 Corapipo altera | reverse complement strand
AAAACTTTCTTCCTCATATCCAACCTAAACCTGCCCTGGGGCAGCTCCAGGCTGTGCCCTCTTGTCCTACTACTGGTTCCTGGCAGCAGAGCCCGACCCCCCCCCGGCCCCCCCCTCCTGGCAGGGAGCTGCAGAGAGTGAGAAGGTCTCCCCTGAGCCTCCTCCTCTCCAGGCTGAGCCCCCCCAGCTCCCTCAGCTGCTCCTCACAGCACTTGTGCTCCAGTTCCTTCCCCAGCCTCGTTGCCCTTCTCTGCACCTGCTCCAGCCCCTCAACATCCTTCCCAAACTGAGGGCCCAGAGCTGGGCACAGCACTCCAGGGGTGGCCTCCCCAGTGCCCAGGGCAGGGGCACAATCCCTGCCCTGCTCCTGCTGCCACACTATTCCTGAGCCAGGCCAGGCTCCATTGGCCTCTTGCCCCCCTGGGCCCCCCTGGCTCATGTTCAGCTTCCTGTCCATCCCCACTCCCAGCTCCCTTCCTGCCTGGCTGCTCTCCAGCCACTCTGTCCCAGCCCGTGGGGCTGCCGGGGGTTGTTGTGGCCAAAGGGCAGGACCCGGCCCTTGGCCTGGTTGAACCTCATCCCGTTGGAATCAGCCCATGGATCCAGCCTGTCCAGGTCCATCTGCAGAGCCCTCCTGCCCTCCAGCAGATCAACACACCCCCCAACTTGGTGTCATCTGCAAATTTGCTAATGTCCCCCCTGAGCCTCCTTCTCTCCAGGCTGAGCCCCCCCCAGCTCCTTCAGCTGCTCCTGCTGCTCCAGCCCCTTCCCAGCTCCGCTCCCTTCCCTGGACACCTCCAGCCCCTCAGTGTCTCTTGTTGAGGGCCCAGCCCTGGACACAGCCCTGGAGGTGCCTCGGCAGTGCCAGCACAGGGACGGGCACTGCCCTGGGGCTGTGACACCCCATGGCTGGGACAGCCCAGGGGCCATTGGCCTCCTGCCCCCCTGGGCACACCTGGGCTCGTGTTCAGCCTACAGTTGTGTCCTGTTCACAGTCAGCATGTTTGCTAGAAATATAAATACAGAAATATAGACAAATAAATAAAAATATGGAAACCCCCCCCCCAAAAAAAAACCTCCAAAGAACCACCCCCAAGGGTAACAATTATTTCATTAATATTTACTTTTTTCTCAGCCCTGCAGCACGTTCCAGGGGGATGAGGCCCCACGTCCTTGTCCCAGCCCTGAAGGAGCAGCACAGTTACCAACAGTGCTCAGAAACAGCCCCCCCAGCCCCCATTTCACCTCCGAGCCTGGTAACACACAAAAAGCCTTTCCTCCCTCCACTCCCCCCCAGTTCTCACAAGCCATCAAAAATTGCAAATTTACCCCAGTAACATTCCAGACAGGGTGGCTGCAGAGGGAGTTAAGAGGTAACACTTTTATTTTGATCCAAATGCACTTGAAGTGGAAGCTCTTGGTGCAGGGGCCAATGCTCTGGGCCCTTGAGCAAGAAGAAAGAAGAGTCTTCCTGGGGAGGAAGGAGACACCTCCACAATGTCAGCAAATTAAAGAGATCCCAGGTCATGTCTGGGCCATGGCTGCATGGTCTGATTATAGTCCTGCCCATTTTGGACCAGAAAGTCACTTCCATCGGTCCGATGATCGCTGCTGCTTCTCGTACAACTGAAACAGCCTCAAACCCCCACAAAGTTCCCTGAACAAAACCTCAGCCTGTTTCAGTCATTCCTCACTGGATCTGCTGTACCTTGGCAGGAGCTGCACTCACAGAACACACGTTTTCCTGAGCTTTGCCAAAACCTTTTCCTGGATCCTGTCATTCTTCCCCCCATGCACAGCTTGGCTTGGATGTGGCCACGGAGCATTCCCCTCCCAGGTGCTCTCTGGGATGGGTTCACTGTGATCCCTCTTCTGCAGCAGCAGCTCCAGGCTTTGCAGGGTTTTAAATCTCTGGGGTGCAAATTTCACAGCTACTTGTATTTATTTTCTTTCCTGAGCATTACAGGCTACCCAAAACGAACCTTCAACAAATCGACCTCAAATGTGGCTTTTTCAGGGGAACACTGAATTACAGACAACGTTTATGGAGAATGCCATTAATGTGCGTCCATGGATGCATGTTCAAGAGGGGAGAAAATTAAAAAAAGAAAATATGGCAGCTCTGAGAATGAAAAAGCTTCGCTTTCAGCCTTCCCAGGCTCTGCTGTTACCTGGGTGTTACCAGCAGCAGCTGCAGCAGGGCAGAAGGCAGCACAAAGTCTTTCCCAATGGAAATTAAATTAAGCAAAGTCCACTCTGCAAAGCACTACCAAAGCCCCTTTTAAGTCTTGGCAGCTGAATGATCTAGAAAAACCACACATCACCAGCACTCAGAGACTCGACATCTCCCAAGCCCTGGATGTCCAGATGCACCAGCATTAAACCCACTGAGGAGCAGCAGCTCTGCAGGGAGAGCTCAGTTGCTCTGTGCTGTTTGCAGCTGCAGCTCTGCCCTGGATGGGAAGGACTCCCTCTCGATATAAAAATTGGATATAAACTGGAATATCCACTGCTTAAAGCAACAAGATCAGTTTGACTTTACGGCTGCCAGATAAAGCAGCAGGGCCAGACCCTGTTCAGCATCTTGGTAGAAAAAACTCATTAAAGCCCAGATTCTCTGTATCCAGCAAAAATATTTTGCAAGGGGAGGGGATAAGGAATGCACAGAGGAGACAATGTAGTGTCATCAGATAGTGTTTTAATAAAATGTACAGAAGTTTACAAGTCAAACATTTCTTCATGATTACCAGAAACAGATGATCCCACCTGGAGTGCAAAACTTGGCCCCACTGATGTGCCAGGCTGAGGTGGCTCCACGGCCGCTCAGGGACCACACAGAGGGGAAACTCTGCCCGTGGGACACGAGTCAGGTTGTGTGTCACAGTCAGGGGCCCACCGACACTCCCAGCTCCCCTTCCCACTCCACGTGGGAACAAGGGAGCTTCCCTCGCTCCTGGACTGGGTGAGGGTGCTCTACCCACTGCACCCTACACCCAAGTGAGCCCCCTGCCCTCCCACCCCATCCCTGGGAGGGATCAGGAACACTGGATCAACATTATCCCTCCAGCTTCACAGGGAGCATTTCTAGGTGTGTGTGAGGGTATTTACCCATCTACAATGGAAACTACAGGCCGTGGCTTATTTTTAGAAACACTAATGCAGCTGTGATCAGACTTCAGGAATGTGTTTCCCAACTGGACTGAGATTTCACTGTCAGGACACTACTGTAAAAATGCTTTGGAGTCTGTCGGTGTGCTTAAAGGCCTTGATTTAACACCACGAGGAAAACAAACAAACAAACAAAAAACCAACAAAAATTCAACTCCCCAACAGAAGAGTCTTTGGTGGAAGCTGAGTTAAAGTAACCGATTACCACTTTGGAGTGACTGACAGTTCAGCAGCTGAGCAGATCCCACCCAGTTTGCTGCTGTCCCACCGAGGACGCGCTCCGGGATGTGTCACGATGCTCACAGGGGTCGGAGCTCAGCATCACTTCTGTGCTCCAGGCAGAGTGTGCACCCCAGGCTGGGTGTGTGCTGGCTTCAGGAGGCTGAACTGTAAACTTAACACCAGGTGTGACGATGCTGAGCTGGCTGGAGGGAGAGGAGACACGGGGAAAGCCCCCAAAATCCTGCAGAGCCGGGCAGGGCACAGGTCCAGGTCCCCCCACGGCACTGTACCAATGTCATGGCAGTGAGCACAGAGCCAAGCCAACTGCTTGCTCTATTCACACAGAAACTCTGATTAATCACTTTGAAAAGAGACTTGAAGTGCATTGAGGGGGTGAGAACCAAGAACCACTCCCTCTCCCAGCAGGAATCCCAGATTGTCCAAGCGATCCCTGCGAAACCCTCCAACCGTGCACGAGGGCCCAGGGCAGTGAACAGAATTTACTACAGCTTTACTAAAGAGATGAAACCAGTGCTCCTCTTCAGAAAACTCATTTCAAAACACTGCATTGAGGCTGTACTAGTCTTCATCAGGATCACTGGTTGTGTGGCAAACAATTAGCATCATTCTTCCCTGTTTTAACATTACAACAGCAAGCTTCAGAGACTAGAGAAATGAAATTTCCACTTATAACTCATCACGCTGAGGCTGCAGCTGTGGCAGTGCAGGATTAGGAGGAACACAGGCTGGAAATGAGAAGGATATCAGAGTAACAGGCCCTGAAATTGAGTCTTATGACCATAACCAAAAGTCCCATTACTTTATGAGCCACATGCAGAGATACAAACGAGCTGCCTCCACCCCCAGAAGAGATTTAAAACCATTTAAGCACTGGATGTGTCTGGCAGGATTGTGAGCTCTGGGGCACAGTCAGCCTGCAATTTGTGTAAAGTGCTTGAAGGACAAAAAAGCTGCCAAAATGCCAGCTGGAAACTCAGCCTGACCCAACCTAACAGGGCTGGAAATGAGCCCAGACACCCCAGTGCACCTTCCCTTTGTCTGAGCACAGAGGGGACAGGCTAATACTCCTCCAGCCCCAGCTCCGTGGCACCTGGACGTGGCAAGGCCAGAAACTTCACAAAATTATCCAAAAGCAATTTTTCAAGTAAAAATGAAGGGCAGGAAGAACCTGAATGCAGTGAGCAGAGGGAACACCCTGAACCCACCTGGGGTCCAGCAAAGCATCTCCCTGTTCCACAGGTTCATCCTACACTGCCAAGGCCTGGCCTCCCTTCCAGCAGCTTCTGAGTGAATTTAAGAGCTCGAGGCCAAGTGCAGCCTCCTGGCTCAGTGTGGCTTCGACACAGGTTGGTGTTGGGACAAATCTGGGCCCTCACACTCCCCCTCCTTTAATTCACAGTTTGCTGTCACAGTCACTCTCGGGGCCTCTCACTGATCCCATCCAGCAACAACCAACTTGGGGATACAGAGATTTAAAACAAAAAACAAAACCAACCACCTCTTGGGTGTACATTTAAACAGAAAACTAAACAACAAAACATAATAAACAGCCTCAGCTTTGCTGAATAAACATCTCAAGGGAAACCCAGAAACTTCTTTACAGTACTTCTATTTTCAAGAGGTGGTGATGGAGGACAGAAAGCCCCTAAACCACCACTATGCACCAATATTTATTAGCTGTGAGTGCAGCAGAGCAGGGCAGAAGGTTCCCAGCTCCACAAGCTCCACAAGCTCCAGCTGACCTGTTCACCAGGAACTTGTGCAAGCCAACGTGGCCTCCCTGCTTTCCAGTATTCTCCCTCCCCAGCCCAGGGCTCCCAGACCTCAGCCCAAGCATTTCCCTCTCCCTTCCAGGCAAACCCCACGTCCAGCAGAACACCTGGCTCATCTCTTGCAACTGGAGATATTTTGGAGGGGATTCAAATTCAGGGAGGGGAAAGGGAACACTGAGCAGTCGGTGACTCCCACTTGCAGATGCTTTGCAGTCCCCTCCCAGCACTCAGGGATCTTCCATCCACCTGTCCATCCATCCCTCCATCCTCCTGCTGTGTGGCTGGGATGAAAGGTGAGCAGCGAGTCTGCCCCAGACTGTGCAATGTCCTCTTTTCTGCAGCCTTTGCACACATCTTTTCTGTGCCCCCTGTGTTCCTATAACAGTTATTATTTGGACCTCGGACAGAGCCGTGTGCTGGAGGTGGTCTCAGGGTTTTTCGTCTCCAAACTACACCAAAGTCTATTTTCAGCTGCAGCAGCTCCCCAGGGTTTGACTCCAGTGAGCCAGGAGGAGCTACAGCTGATCCTTCCCTCTCTCCAAGGGCCACTACTCGAGGGACACTACTCACAGGACTTGCTCTCTGAGTACAAACACATCAGCAAGTGGACAGGGAGGAACCTGCTCTGCACACAGCCAGTCCTGACCTCAGAGACCAACCCACGGCTCCAACAATTCCCCTGCAAACGTCCAAAGACCACAAACCCACTCATGGGAGACCCCTAAACACAAAGTGTGTCCTTTACCCTCAGCACAAGGCTCCAGCTTGGACTGGGAGCTTGGACTGGGATCCCACAGAGCCCTGATAACCAGGTCTTGGAGAGCCAGTCCACTCTCACAAGCACCTTTGCAGGCCAGAAACAGCAGATCCAGGGCAACTTCTGCAACCAGGCATTTTGGAAAATAAACATGGGAGGTTCCACTCTCCTCTCTGTCCTCCACTAGTGAGCAGAGCAGGGAGCACAGTCTGCTCTGGGCCTGCCCAGTGCCTGCCCGGGGCATTCTGCCTCTGAACACTCTGGCTGCTCACACAGTAAGTACTTGTCCTTCTCTTTGGGACTGGGATAGAAAACATAATACTTCGGAAGGAGAGTGAATGGATTTTGTTTAAGTTCATCCTTAATCAACAGGAAAACAAAAGGCAGAATTTACTCTGAGTCGAGCTCTGCCAGTACAAACCCGTCTAACAGGGCCAAGTCACACCACGTGAGGTACATCAGCACAGCTATGGAGCTGTTTGCATCATAAATTTCCCCCAAAGGTCTATTTTTAATACTGTAAATACACATCTCTCCTTCACCAAGAGCAGATTTCCGGGTCCTACACTTTGGCATAGACCAGACAGGAAATACATGTGTAAAAGTGAAAGCTTTGCCTGATTGTTTGCACAATAATTCGATTTTCCAGCAGCAGGAACAGCCTGATTGCCTCACTGGAGTTCCCAATACTGAAGGCACTGTGAGTCCTTCCCTGACTGGCGTGGCCCCTGCCACATGTCCCACCCCAGGGAGAGCAGAGCCACGGCTCTGCTCCCACCACCCTGCACAGCCTAGCCCCAGAGAGCACTGCAGGGTCTGCCTGGGTGGGCACATCAACCCCCAACACCCACCCAGAGCCACAGCTGCCAGGGCCACACCGCTGCTGAGCAGCAGGAATAGCACTGACAGCAAAGAAGTCACAATAAGCCTTTAACCTGTGAAATCATGTCCTTTCCAGAGCATTAGCAAGTCCTGCTTGACTTGCTCTGTAATTAATAAACCTTTTAATTCATCTTATAATGCATTTCTCTAGCCAGGACCAGAAAATATGGAATACTACTAGTTTGGAAAAGCATCTAAAAAAATAAATGGGGGGAAGACAGTGAGAGGAGGAAGGTGAGAAAGGCTCTGAGGATCCTGAGAGCCAGGCATTGGGACTAACATAACTTAGAACGGTTCCACTACCTATCACTGCGAAGAGAGTTCCGACCAAAAATAATAATTATTTTATACATATATATTGCTGTGTCATTCACTTCGACCCAGAGGTCCGAGGTGCTGTGCGAGGTGTCCCGCAGGAAGCACAGCCCCAGCCCCCAGCACGTTAAGGCTTCTGCTTCCCCGCTTTGGAAGGGAAGGGCGCCGAGGAGAAGGGATCCGCGCCGGGCAGCTCCGTAGTCCTGGAGGACAGCGGGACCACAGAGACAGAGCCCGCTATGGCCTGCCTGTTGGTCTGAGACACCACTTTGTAAGCAGCTATGGGCTTGGCCTCGAGGCCTGGCCCGTCCTCGGGGCTGTAGTGCCGGGAATACTTGGACAGGGATTGCGGACGGAAAGGCTGGTTCCCTTGGGCACCCAGCGCGGCGTCCGGGGGCAGCGCGGGGCCTTGGCTCCTCTCCCCAGCCACGTCCCCCTGCTCCGGCAGCCCTCCTTTAGCAGGGATGCTCTCCTGGGCCTCCACAGCTCTCCCGGAGCAGGGATGGAGGCTGCCTGGCTGAGGGAACCCGGCAGGAGGATACTGAGACCTCGCCGAGGCCGCGACCCCGTGCGCCGCCGAATCCAGGCTGGGGAACAGCGGGAGAGCTCGGCCATCGCCCCCCTGGCTGAGGAAAACAGGTGCTGGGAACGGCTCCTTATGGGAAGTCAACTCTTCCATGCTTTTCTTCTTAGTGAAAGGGGCTCTCAGAAACACATCTGCTTCTTCTGGATGTCGCAGAGCCGCATTGCCCTTGGAGAGAAAAGGAGCTTTGGTAAAGACATCCCCCTCATCCGGCACTTTCCTGGAGCTTCGGAAAGGAGCCGTGGCAAAAACATCCGGTTCGTTAAAAGCCTCCCCGGTGTGCGACTGGAAGGCTGGGAACAGCATCTCCCCTGCTCTGGACTGGGAGTGGGGATCTCCCTTGGAGGCCTCGTGCCTCTCCCTGGGCACAGGCTGCAGGAACCCTGGGCAGAGCTTGCATGTCTCCTCTTCCTCTTCCGAATCCATCAGTAAAGGCCTGGACCCGCTGCAATCCAGAATATCTCCCTCATGGTCTGTCCCCTCTCCTTCACTGCTGTAGAAGGAGCTGTTGCTTGAAGGACCATCTCTGGCTAAATATTCCGACTCCAAGCTGTGCTGCACTTTCACCTCCAGCATCTTGGACTGACCCTTGTACAAAGCGAGTCCGTCACTGCCAGAATCTCCTTTACAGAGCTCAAGAGCTACAGCTGGGAACACGCCTGGATCCCTCTGCAGACCTACAAACACAAGAGAAGAGTGTTACTCAACCAGCTCCACGCTCTTGGTCATCAGTCAGCATGAGAGGTACTTATGACACAAGAACATCACACTGTTCAGATGGAAACCACCACCACGCATGGAAAATGGGCGGGAGAGGGAGGGAAACCAATGGAACTAAAAATGCCAGGGAAGGTGTTTACGACACACGAGCTGACACACAACTAACCCAGCCTGGGGACACACAGGCACCACTGCTCAGAGGTGGAGGATGTCTGACACACGCAGGGGGCACACGCAGCACTCTCAGCACCACCCCACAGGTCTCCTCTCCCTCCCACCCGCGACGACGACACCACGGCAGAGGGTTCACGTCCCAACACTGCTGCCCAGAGCGAAGCTCCAGCAGACAGACAAGTTCTGTCACTGCCTGCTGCCCTGCTGGCTGCCCTCTGAGCACAGCCACCGCTCGGCACAGCCTCTGTTCCTGTGAGCCAGCCCATGGATACATGGAATTACACTCGGGCTTGGAAAATACACAGGAATGCCCCTCAATCTGCTAAAATAACATGGCCCTTTCAAAGACTGAAGGTCAGCCTACAGCTTTTAGTGAATCCTGGTAACTGCAGCAGCAGCATTTTAAACTACTGCCAGAGCAACCATTTTTAAACATCCGTACCCTGACTTTAAATCAAGGATCATGACTACAATGACCCGGCTTGTTTCTGGATTTGATAACAAGACAGTGCAGGGAGAGGCTGCCCTGCCCTTCTCCAGGGTTGGTTTTGCCTCACGACTCACACAGACAGAACAGAAGATCTCTTACCTTCACAGAACTACTGGCAGGTTGGGAGTGTGTCATTGGACTCATGTTAGCAAGAGGACAGGAAAAAATCACATGAAAACTAAGCAGTAGGAATTGCAGGAAGAACAGGAGGGTGAGGAAGCTGGTTGGTGCCCACGGACAGCGGGGCACTAACCCACACACCCTGCTGTGCCAGAGCAGCCTCCTCACCCAGGGGAAGCTCTGCCCAGGTCAGTCATTCATGTTTGCACACCCATCACAGCCCTCAGGGCACTGCTCCATGAGCCATGGACACACACAGGTTATCCCCTTCTCCAGCACCTCTCACAATTAAAGACACAGCAGGCGTTCATTAGGCATCAAAACCGGTATTTATTGGGAAACTCTTCACTTGGATACATGACACTGCTAAATAAAGACAGTGCAGATATGTGAACATTTGACCAGTTGCTCTACAAAAACACCCTCTGTCTTTCCTGAAGCCTCCGTTGTTGCACTATTTTCCCCTGAGATGCCACCCTTGGATCACAGGAACACACAGCCCCAGTGGGGGTGGGTACACACTGCCCAGGTGTTACTGGCACATTCTGGGCACACAGGCTGAGGCAGAGCAAGAGCAGCTGCCACATCACACAAATGCCTCCGAATTCCCCATGAACTGCAGATTAAGGAACCAAGGGAAAAAGGCATTTACCGTAGAGAATATGATGCCAGTGCAAACCAAGGCCCACTCTGCACAAGAACAGCACAAACACACCGTTTGGTCGGTGTTCCCTGCCTGGCCACGTGTGTCAGCAGGTGCCTGTGCCCACCTAAGCCAGGACGTGTGGGACAGAGAGGGTGGCAGGATCTCAGCCCTGCTCAGGGCAGGAGCAGCTCATCTCTGAATGGGAGGCACCGGACGAGAGGCAGAACACTCTACTTCAGGAAAAATGGCTTTTCCAATGCTCTCTCTGCCCATCCTAAGAGAGAAGGGCATCGAATGCCCAAAGGCTGTTTTCTCCCTTGCCAAGGCCAGTGCAGGAGCTGTAAGTTACTCTGGGAGATAAAACCTAAGTGATGCCTCAGCAGGAGCCATTTCAGTCAGAGCTGCTGGGCAACACCACAAGGGAAGGGCCCTGGTAATTTGAACACAACAACAATGGGCACAGAGATGGTAAAGTGTTACCTGAGAGTTTGGGAATTCGCCAGCAGGACCAGAGCACCAACTGCACTGCCAGGGTCTGTGTCTCTGATCCTGAACAAGGGAGACCTGGTGCTTCCAGACCCCTCCCACTGTAACCAATCTCAGCAGCTTCCTTCCCACATTCCTTGGTTCCCTCAGCATTTCCTTTGGCAGAAAGCAAAGGAATGGTCCCAGAGGGAGCTATAGCAGCATCCCTACAACAAGGAAGACATCATCACACCAGTGTTTTACCTCAGCAAACTGTGTGTGTGGCTCAGACACCTCTGACAGCTGCTGATGCCATCTGGTAAAAAAGGCTCTGAGCTAATGCTGGCACTGAAATCACCATCAAACCCAACCCTGCCGTGGGAAGGGCAGGACAGAGATAACAAGACCAGGCCAGTGCTTCCCATAAGCAGCCACAACTATGGGTCTTGCAGACCATCATTCCAGAGGCTCCTGTCCCTGACTCTCAGGACAACAGGGAATTCTGGATGCTCCAGCAGGGCTGAGATCACAGACCAGGGGGGCTGAGGTGCTCCAGGGACAGCTCCCCATGGAAAGGCCTGGATGGCCAAAACAGACACTGTTGTTCTGTGTTACAGGGCAGGACAGAAGGGGTCACTGCACGACCTGGTGACAGCGACAGTGAACCCAAGTCTAAATCTCATCAGACTAAGGCAGTGCCTTTTGGTCCCCCCTGTCCCCCCTCCATGGGGACTGGGCCCTGTTCACACTGTACAAGGGGCCTGAAAAGAACCAGGCCTGGATCTCTTGGGCCAACACACAAAGCACCACAACCCCTCATGCAGAGATGTCCCTTTGGCAGAGGCAGCATTTCCCAACATCTGCCTACCCTGAGCCAGGCTCCTTCACTGGGAAGCTCCTTGTCTGTCCCCTCCTCCTCCAGACTCCCGAGGTCTGGGTGTTCCTCCATGGGGAAGCATCCCTCAGATTTTCCTTAGTGCTCAGGTTTAAGGACTGCACACTGCAAACAGCCACAAGCTTTACAACAGCAAATCTTAACAGAAGCTGGAGCTTACAGATGAGGTTTCTTCCTGCCCCTGTACAACACTGGTGTATAATATTTTATTCCAGGGTCAGATATAGGTAGTAAAGAAAATTCCAAACTATACTCAAGCTCTCTTTCCTCAGGGAGAACCTTAAAAATAAACCCACTTATCACTCAGTACTCCAGAAATACACCCTTTGTGTATCCAGACAGCAACCTGAAGAAAAGGCCATCCCCAGGTTACAGCCCTGACACTTGGACTTTCCCCAGCTTCCAAGGAAAACAGTGCCTTGAAGTGGGAGACTACTGAAATAACCAAGAGCAAAATTAGAAAATATTTACTCCCTGAAGCAGAGCAGTCACCACAGTGATGAGGACCTCACTTCTGGAGCAGAGTCCAAAACAAAGCCAGGGGAGACAGAAAACTCTCCTGATTTCAAGCCCAAGTCAGGAAGGTCTCAGCAGTAACTGCAGCTAAAGATCAGCAGAATTACCAGTGTGCAGGATTAGTAGTTTGGCACTTAAAAAGGGTCAAAAAGCTTCTCCTTGCTTTGTTCTTGCACAGTGGAGTCTTTCGTTGCATCCCAATTCCTAGAAGCAATCTCCTTAAAGGCAATACAGAACCACCCCCAGGCAGCAGTTCCACAGGAGGTGCCACAGCAGGGCACCAGGTCAATGTCACCTGTGTCACTGCCCAGTGCAGACAGAACTCCCTGTTTCTGCCCAAAGCCACTGCACAGGGGGAGACCTGGAGGCAGAGCCAGGGCCTGCAGCTCCCAAGAGAAGGAATTTAATGCCCTAGTTTGGGCACTCATGTACAGCCACCTGCACCATGACAGTGAGACCAGGCAGGAGCTAAACCAAGCCCAAACCCCACATTCCAGCAGTTCCCAAACTAACACCCTGGACACCAAGAGCATCCTTGTGCTCCCCCCTCACTGGGCTGTGCCCAAACCAGGAGTTATGGACACGAGTCCTCTTTAAGGTACAGGCAATGACCCGCTAAGGAAAACACAAGGCGAGTTCCATGGGGTGAACGTCCCTCCTGTGCCAGGCAGGAGCACGAGTCCCACAGCAGGGATGTCCCTGGAGCAGCCCACCCTTCCTCCTGGGAACAGCAGGATCTGGAGCCTGGACCAGGGCTCGTCCCAGCACAGACAGGGACTGCACAGGAGCAACAAATAAATACAAGAAACCCTTTTTTAATTCCCCCCCCCAGGTCTGTGTTTCCTGCTGGAGGGCAGCAGCTGAGTGTGCAGTGCCCACACACCTCAGCACAGAGACAGGGGACCCACCTCGCCCGACTGCCATGACCCAGCTGAGCATCAGCCTCAGTCACCAGAGCACTGCTCATGTCCCAGCTCTGCCTCCCCCACAGCAGCTGCTCCCCAGCTCCGACTGATTCCCAGGGGAGCTCCTGACCTAGAGAAGTTGGGCTGAACTTCCACATGCCCTCACTTCAGCTGCTGCAGCTGCAGCACACGGGGCACCCGATGGCATTTCCTGTAGTTCCCCTTCCACAAGCTCCACATTTCACCTTTGCTTGGATACCCCAAAAGCTGCTGAACTCTGCCCCTGCTCTGAATCACACCTGAACTTTCACAATAACAAATTTAAAAAAAAAAATCAATTTTCAAAGCAGGTGTTTTTGGACAGCCACTGGAGGGAACACCCTGCAAGCTTCCAGGCCAAAGGACACCTTCGTTGTTCCTTTGCAAGAAGCCCCCACTAAAAATAACTTTGCTCTGCACAGATTGGCTCAAGCTGCCCTTCATCTGCAGTGAGTGGGCTGGAGGATGATGCAGGTTTGCCACAAAGCCAACAGTGCCAAGATTGTCCCCCCAGCCCAGACTGTCCCAGCTGCTGGCACAGCACCCGCTGCCCTGGCCAAGGAGGGCCCACGGGACCCCAGGAAGACTTTGACAGTCCAAACCCAGGAAGCTGCACCTTCTGGTTTGGGATTGATGCTCCCAACACAGTGGGTATTGTCACAAACAACACAATTGGCTGATCTCTGAACTGTGGGGTGACACTTGTGCCCATCTGTTGAAAGGTGAACCAGAAGGTTTCCAAAGGCAGGGGCTCTTCTCAGCCCACGTCCTCCCCGAACAACCAAGAACCAATACTGAAATTCCAGCTACTCTCTGAACATTTCCCACCCAATCCCAGTTTGTTCTTGCACCCATAGCGCAGCCTTGACGGGAAGGGAAATGGCTCCATGTCCTGTGGTTGTTTGCAGTTCCCTGCCAGGAGGATCCACCAGAACAGTCAATGCCACCACTGCAAGCCCCAGAGCCCTCTGTCATCCCAACACTCAGGAACAGCACCGGGCAGAGAGGAGAACACTCTGCTGGGATCTCACTGACTGTAGGTTTGTGCCATGTTACCTAACACCTCCTGACCCCACAACCCTTCAAAGGGGACAGAAACATCTCCCTCAGCTTCAAACAAGGCTCCAACCAAGCTCCAACAGCCTCACTCTGACACCACCTGGGCAGCACCAGGTACCACAAGGACACGGGGGAGGTTCAGTCTGTCCCCCCCCAGCAGCAGCTTCCACTCAGACTCCCCAGCTCTGAGCAGCACCAACACCAGCCAGTGCCTGTAGGACAGTCACAGTTTCTGGAGTTTAAAATGAATCCCCAATCTCCACTCATCTCATCTCTCATCTCCCATTCGCTCTGCAAACACGTGGTGAGGATTTGCTGATGAAGGAGGTCTAAGAACAGACATCTCTAAAGTATCATACTTCCACCCACACCCACGAACAGCTACTTGAAAAAGCAATAAAATAAACATTCACATCTGCTTATTTAATAGCATTATTAACAACCCAGTGCATTTGTCATTTTTTTCCAGAACCCTTGAACAAGCGCCATTAGATTTAAAATCTTAAACATTCTTTAAAAGTACTTTAATTCACAGAAATCTTTGTTTCTAATATACAGTAGATGGTTACTTTTTAAAATCCATTCTCTTTTCATATAATCTCAGTATCTGACTATACAATAACTTTCTATCTATAGCGTCTTCATGTTTTCCAGTCCAGCTTGCCTGTGCTTTAGGAATATAAAACAAAAAAATAATAAAGTTCTATCCACAATTTTACTAAGGTCATTTCCATAGTTCTCATGTAAAGCTTCTCTTGGAAAGTGCAGTATACACATGTAATGATACAACACACTTAAGCAATACTTTTATTATTAAGTGTAGGTTTTAAAAGAAGAGTAATGTAGAGACACAACCGATGGGAGATCTATGTACAGAACTGGTTAAACGGAGTGTTGGGGGGATGGAGAGAGGAAAAGGAGGAGTCACAAACTTGGGTCTCTTCCCTTCTCAGCGAGGTCAGCACAGACATTCAGTCGCTCGAACTTTCGCACGTGGGAACTGCACTGTTACTAATACAGCTACAAACACAGACACGGGGAGAGCAGGAAGCTGGGAGAGTCCACTACAGAGGGAGGGACAGTCCTTCTGGGCAGAGAGAGCTCTCAAACACAAGATAGAAATTCCGCACTTCGGGATAAGCCAAGGAAAACGAGGTGAGCGTATCCAGCAAAGTTGACCAACTAAGCATGTGGAGGGAAAAGAAAAGGGAAACCCCATCGAGCTGTAGCAGCACTGATTTCAAACCACCTGAACCAAGTGCATGCGTGTTCACAGAGACCGGGGAGAAGGGCCCACAGGAACCTCTGCTACTGAAACAATGGGTCCAGACTGACCCGGGTGCACCACAGCAGTCACGGGAGAAAGGGGAACCCAGAACAGATACCAGAGGCTGGACCAAAACCGGGATTGAAAACGGACAAAACGACCGCAGGACAATTTGTTTCATACACAATTTACAGTAGGTCAGGGGGATTTTTTTCTTTCCAGTCAAACACAGAAATCACAAAAAATACATCTGCTGCTGCCACAGTGCCCTTTTCACCCAAAAAAAAGGTCAACAAAATGCCAGTCACAGCCATACTCACATGGATTTGGTTCAAAACCTTGTTACGTTTCACCTAGGGTCATGTCTGCAGCTTTAACAATCTGGTTTTTTTCCTTTTTTTCTTTTCTCTTTTTTTCCTTTTTCCTGGTTTTCCCTCCCCCAGGAAGTGCAGTTCATTCCCGAGCAGGATTGTTAAACAGCAAACCATGGGCTGGGGGCAGCTGGAAAACTCTTCATCTGCACCATCACCAGAGTATGGGCTGGGCTGTTTCAGAGGAACTCGGGGCTTCCTCCTCCTCTGAAGCCAATTCAGAGCCATGAGCTCTCCTGACCTGGATCCTGCAGGTGAGGGACGTCCCCACCACTGTCCCCCGGCCCCTTCCTCCTGCCCATCCAGGGAAAACAGGGACAAGCCCAGACCCAAAAGCACAAAGCAGAGGTTGACCCACACCGTGACCCCCTGCTCTGGGCAGGGGAGGCTCTTGCAGGCAGGGTCCCAGAGCAGCTGCTGTTCCCTGCTCCCCACGGTGCTCCCTGCACACGGGCTACGGGGAGGAGCAGAGGAACCAGAGCAGGCGTTCAGAGCTTTAGGGAGGACAGGCTGCCTGGAGAACTGAGACAGAATCCTTCCCAGACCATGGGAAGACACGAGAAAGGTGGGTGACTGTCTCCTGTTGGCAGATTTTTCTTTTAATAAAGAAAAAAAAAAAAAGAGCAAAGCCCCAAAGAAGCACAACGGGAGGAAACTCTTCTGGCAACGGGACGGAGGGTTGGGTACGGGACAGAAACTGCGGCTGCTACTGTGCCACTGCTACAGGTCTATGAGCTGATCCACCAGCAGTAAAGACCTGGCTATGTTGGGAAGACTGGACTCAGAGCTTCCACTGTTGTTTCTAGAATGCCCACCTGAAAGTGTGAGAGATAGGAATTCAGTATTGAACAGGACACACACACACGACAGTTTCAGAAGTTCAAGATCAAGCAAGAAAGAAAAAAGTCAAAGCAAAACAGAAAATTTGCTCAAGCCCTTCTCATTACTATCACAACAGCAACAACAGCCCCTCCTTGCTCTTCCACCCTCTCCCCCCAAACCAACCAGCACAGCAGCCAACAAATCCCTACAAACACCAGCTCCTTCCCCAAGGTTTATCCAGGCTGCAGAATCCTGTCCTTACTAAAGGGTCACTAAAGCAATTACAAGGACTCCCACAACCTAAAGACAGTTCAGAGTTTTAAATCTTGAAATTTAGTTGCTATTTTAAGAGCATCTTTGGTTTGCAGCTGCTTCCAGGAGAGCTGAGCTCTCATCGGGCTTTCTGTAACTGGGACCTGGACACATAAGGAAAAGATCCCAGAACAGGTAGAGTTGGAAGGGACCTTAAAGACCATCTGGTTCCAACCCCTCAAGATGCTTCTCTGTACTCAAGGCAGCTTATCCTGGCCCAGATCTGGGAGAAATCTCCTCTGACTTCCAGCAGGAGCAGGGTTTGTAATGTCTGAACTATGTCTAACGAGTCTTTGAAAGCCAACACTGGTGCAGAGCAGGGGCACAGCACATTCCTGCTGGGACCAGAAGTGGGAGCTAAGGAAGTCAAAAAGTTCTGTGATCAAACTGAGGGAAAAAAAAAAAAAGAAGAGCCCTGTCTTTAAACCTCCACCAGTAAATCAGAAGCTGTAATCAAAACTTTTCAACAATGTGACCGCAGAGACAGGACCCGCTTCACTGAGCAGGCTGTGAAACAGTGCCTGATTCTGTCCCTGAAGAGCTAAAAACATAGTACTGCTGTGGCTTTAAGCCAAAAGTACTGCTGCTCCTCCATAGCCCTGTGTGAGGCTGGAAGTGCTGGCCAAGAGCTCCTCAACTGAGGGGACACCATGGTCTGAAGTCCCACAGACTCTCCTGCTCAGAGCCCTTCAAAGGAGGTGGGGACCATCAACCAAACCTCACACTCAGTTCCCACAAGCACCTTTGAAAAAGCCCCAATTTCAGCAGGAGTTTGGGGATTATAAAGGATCATTATCATCATCATCATCATCCCGGTTTGTTGTTCCTCATGCCAAGCTCACTCAAAAGCCAAAGCATCTCCTTTATTGGCCTGGACAGCAAATGGGAACGTGGGAGAGCAGAGTTCTCCCAGCACCTCAGCCAGAGGTGTCTGTGCTCTCCTGGCAGGCTGGGAGCAATGACCTCATGGGATCTGAAATCCTTGCACTTCTTATCTTTTTGGACATGGAATCCTCTCCCAAACAGAGAACCTACAGAAACTTCAAGGCCAGTGTATCTCAGAGACAGACTAAGCTCTCTAAATACCACACTGATGTATCTACAGTTTAGGGTTTGGACTAGTCACACCTGCTGCAGCACCACTGCCCCAGAACTAATTTATATGTTCACTGTTTTCCTTTTCTCCTTCCCTTTTTCACCCCCACATCCTGGCTTACCTTGTGAATTTTTGGATATCAACACTGGAATTGGGTCAAACTCATCTTCTGTCACTTTTTCAGAGCCCTCAGGAGCATCAAAGCCTGATATCAGGTTAGTATCTTCTGCAGCATAGAAGAGAAAGAGAGTAAAGAAGCAAAGACAGCAGAGAGGCTGGTTAGCATTGCCAGGAAAGGTTAGAACATCTCTATGTTTTCAGAGACAGGGTTTAGAAGTAGGAGTTTCATTTAAAAGGTGAAATAAGTTGGTAAGTCTGGGTAAGAAGGTGGAGAGCCAATTAAATACAGAAGTAGATGGGATAAAACCAAACCAAATGAAGCAAGCCAAGTCACAAGAGCCAGAACAAAATCTGGCCAGTCTGAAGGCTCAGCTGGAGAGTTCAGAGCTGTGGCAGAGGCCTGGGGTTAAACTCCCAAGGACTGAAGGTGTTCTTTGCCATTAGCATGGTCTGAGAGCACAGTCTGGCTCCTGGCTCCCAGCTCTCAAGCACAGGGAGAGGAAAAGGGCTGGGGAAAAAAAGAACACAGAGAAGAAATTCCCATCATCTCTGAGACAAACCCATGAGCATTCACCCACGGCACTAAAACAGCAAGTGAACATGAAGTCAGATTTCCAAGGAGTTTACACACCTGAAAATGTAACCAGATTTAAAGGCCCCTCAAGCAGCTCTGGGAGATAAATCCACTGATTTCAAACCATGTCAGCCACAGCTCCACACTTGGTGGGAGGAACTTTCAACCATCTCCAGAGGAGATGAAACATTTATCCACCTTATCAGGCAATTATGTACCTTCAGAGGCTCCCTCACTCACTGTGCATCACTGTCACTTCAGACACCTAAAACACCTTCCAAAATCTGCTCCTCAATTCCTACGTGAAAAGCCCAGCAAGGACATGCACAAGCTGATGGTTCCTGTTTTCACAAAACAGGAACGTTCCTGTTGGACTCCTACTGGGGAAAAAAAGCTCTTTACCCACAGCTGACAAAGATGTTAACAGGTTTGGGGTTGGCTAATGCAAAAAACCACTTGTGGAACTACACTGTGCTCTGGAGGATCACATCCAGGAAGGACAAACCTCAGATCATAGATTCAGTTAGGCTGGAGAAGACCTCAAGTCCAACCTATGACTGAACACCACATCCTAACCAGACCATGGCACTGAGTGCCATGTCCAGCCCTTCCTTAAAATGTTCCAGGAGAGCAGTGCCAAGAGTCAAACACACAAAGGTGCTTCATCCTAATGGGAAGTCTCATCTTGTCATCACTCTGTCCCTGGAGAGATTTGTTTGTGGCTCTTCCCAACCTACCCAGAAGCCTCTGCAAGCATCCCTTTTCCAGGGCATTTACACCCCCAGCTGCTCCCAGCCCCAGAGGTGCTGCACAAGGTGCTGAAGGAGCACACAGAATCATCGAATCAGCTGGGGTGGAAGGGACCTCCAAGATCATCAAGTCCAACCCTTGATCCACTGCCACTGTGGTTCCCAGCCCATGGCACTGATGCCACATCCAGTCTCTTTTTAAAAACCTCCAGGGATGGAGAATCCACCCCTTCCCTGGGCAGCCCATTCCAATGGCTGAGCACCCTCTCTGCAAAGAAATTCTTCCTAATCTCCAACCTAACCCTCCCCTGGCACAGCTGAAGACCGAGCCCTCTTGTCTTGCTGATGGTTGCCTCGGAAAAGAGCCCAACCCCCAGCTGGCTCCCCCCTCCTGTCAGGGAGTTGCAGAGAGTGAGGAGGTCTCCCCTGAGCCTCCTCTTCTCCAGGCTGAACAGCCCCAGCTCCCTCAGCCTCTCCTCACAGCACTTGTGCTCCAGTCCCTTCCCCAGCCTTGTTGCTCTTCCCTGGACCTGCTCCAGCCCCTCAATGTCCTTCCTGAGCTGAGGGCCCAGAACTGGACACAGCACTCCAGGGGTGGCCTCACCAGTGCTGAGTCCAGGGGAAGAATCACTTCCTTGGACCTGTTGGCCACACTGTTCCTGAGCCAGGCCAGGATCCATTGGCCTTCTTGGCCACCTGGGCACACTGCTGGCTCACGTTCAGCTTCTTGTCAATCCAAAGTGCAGCTCAGCTCTGCACTATCCTGAGGAGAGGGAAAGGCTGGAGAGTGTCCCTGCTTGGGTACAATCCCTCCAAAAGCACTGGAGCTCAGCTCAGTGCCCCATGTCACCAGCAGGAGAAAACCCCTCCCCTCTCACACACAGAGCTCAGGGCTGAACCAGCAAAAGCAAATTTAGGGACCCTGAAGGCTGAGCACAAATTCCAAGGCCAACAAACAGCCCAGTGATAGACAAAGGAAGGATCCTGTGGAATGGCTGGAGCAACAGACCCTACTGGGAGCAGGGCTGCTCTTCCAGCCCTCCTGGTCCCACTGGGAACAGGCAGAGCTGCAGCTCCACAGGCTGATGGTGCCCAGGGACAGCAGCTCCTGCCCCAGGGGGGTTACACATCATCCCCTCCAGGACTGGATAAACAAATCAAGGACTAAGACTGATGCACAGTTAATAACCACACCCAGAGCTAGAGAATCAGGGGTTGAAAACAAGCCATAAATTAGTTCTGGAAGTTATTTTAATAACTTGCCCCCCCCACCCCCTCTCCTGTGCTAACAGAGCCTCATGTTCTCATCAAACATGATCCTTTCCCATCCCAGAGGGAACAGCAGGGCAGCCTGGGAGGGCCTCGCAGGAGCCTGTTAATTCATTTTCTCATTAAGCCACACCAACAACGTTTGGGCTTTGCTGTGTTCCAGGAGGGAGCAGGAACTGTTCCACACACAGCTCAAGCCATTTACACAAAATAAAGTGGCCCAGAAGTGTATTACAGCACTGAGCAATTAGAACAACTGCTTGTTTAACCCAAAAGCTCTGTGGAACACACAAACTCATTCTGAAGTGCCATCAAGTGTAAAAATTGATTACAGACTGTTTTCACAGCAATTCCTCTGAGGACAGATCGTTTCTGTTGCTATAGGGATACTCACCAAAGGAGCTGAGCACAACCCAGCACCAAGGGGCACCCAGAAATCAGCACTGCTGCTCTGGGCCTCTCTTTTCAAGGCAATAAATAGCCCAGAAGTCCAGGCCTTCCCTCCCACCCAGGTATTATCCAATATTCCCTGCAAGCCTGGCTTAGGTGAGTCAGCCCCCAGCCCCTGTCACTGCCCCTGGGGGACACAGGCCCTTCTCAGAGCTGCTCCAGCCCAGGACAGGGATGGGCCAGAGCAGGAGAAGGTCCTGTGCACACTCCACTCCAGCTGACAGCTCCTCACAGCATTCCTGTGCCCCTGCTCCAGCCGAGGAGAGGGCCTGGATTTCAGCTTGGGAAAAAGAAAAGCCATGTGAGCTCTGCCCCAGCTCCAGGGTCCCCCAAGTCTTGTTTACCAAAGGCCAGAGAGCTGAGCTGTGATCACTGCCCAGCACTGCACAGCTCCAGCCCAGCACTGCTGCACTGCCAGGGCTGGCCTGAGCTCCTGGGATCACCACACACACACCCTGCTTCTCCTCTTCCCTCTGCTTTGTGCTCCCAGGACACTGTTCCCTTTCTCAGCTGGACATTGCACCTGGGCTCTCCTGTGTGTCTGCTGGGACACTGCAGTCTGACTCCAGAACTTCTCCTGATATCCTCTGGCAAGGAAAACATTCTCTAGAGCTGGAAGAGCTCAGTCATGTGCCTGGGATGGCAACTCCAAGAAACCAAAAACCCCACCTTTTGATTCAAAACCCTGGGACAGATGATTAACAGGCTCTCTTCCAGATTTAGTCATGCAGCATAAAACCAGGCCTTAAATCCCATGTGGAAAAGCAAAAGCAGAGTGCATTCCCTGAGGAAGGGCTGCACACAGAGCCCACCCTTCATGCCTGCTGGATCCCCTCTGCTGGGGAACTCCCTTCCCTCTTCCATGGGAAATGTCACCTACTTTGACAAACCCTGTCTTTACAGTCAAGCTGAACACTTTATGTTTTTTCCCTTAGTACTTCAGTGTACATTCTAAGTTTGGGAAGAAAACAAAACAATGGCTTGGGGGAAAGAAAAGAAAACACCACCAGAACACGGGTCAGAGCATCTGCCTGTGTAAACCAGTCCCTGCCTGTGCAAACCAGTACAAGCTTTGCTTTACATCAGCTCCAGCCCACACAGCAGGAGAGCTCAGGGCAGAGCAAGGGGCCACTTTACCTTTGTGAGGCTGAGCTGCAAAAGCTACAGGAGCAAACTCATCCAGGAGATCAGCAGCAGGGTTAGAGAGCAGAGAACAGTCAAGCAGAGAGTCTTCCCCAGTGAGAGAGTCTGGATCCAGGTGAGCATCCCAAGGAAGCATTGAACAGGACACAAAGAGTGTTAGGCTCACATTCCCACATTCCCATTCACACACACTTAGAGCAGAGCTTCAATCCGACCCATTTCTTGTGATGGAAAACATTCCCTTCAGTGAGGGCAGAGGGGCCCAACACCTCCAGAAACATTTCCCACCCCCTCTGGGATGCCCTGCCCTCTGAAGCTGAACAGACAAGGAAGTCCCACAGGGACACGTTCAAGGGGGGGCTGTGTAGGGAGGGGAGAGCTGCAAACCAGACACAGACTGCCTGTTTTCAGAGACCTCTGAGAAGAGCTCAAGTCCATCTGCTGTGAAGAGTGGCCTGCTCAAGGCCTGTATGGGGAGAAAGAGGCAGGAACTGGCTGTGGCCATCCTCCCTGGGACAGCAATCAGTCCTAAAGCAGCTCGTGGGAGTGATGCTCCAGCACCTACAGGTCTGTGATGGGGGCTCAGGGAATATGTACCACGGAGCCATGGAATGTCCTGAGTGGGATGGGATCCACAAGGATCATCCAGTCCAACTCCTGGCCATGCACAAATACCCCAACAATCCCACCCCATGCCTGAGGGGACTGTCCAAATGCTCCTGGAGCTCTGGCAGTCTTGGTGCTGTGCCCAAACCCTAGGGAGCCTGTTCAGTGCCCAGCCACCCTCTGGGGGAAGAGCCCTTCCCTGAGATCCAGCCATTCCTCACAGGCAGACCAGTGACATGGACCTTGGAGGAACCACCCAGAACCCCTCACGGGACACAGGGCAGGCCCAGCTCATGCTGGTGGGCAGAGCAGTGAGAGGGAGACACTTCCATGGGCACAGCCAGTGCTCCCTGGCTGCCAGTGCTCCCTGGCTGCCAGCCCCCCCTGGCCCCAGCCCATCCTGCCCCACCAACCTGTTCTGGTGGAGGCGACCGACTCGCTGTGGGACACGAGGCGCTGGGGCAGCGGCGCCTCCAGCCCCGGGATCAGGCTCTCCACTGCCACGTCGGGTTTGCCTTTCCAGGGGGCACAGCAGGGGAGAAGCCAGAGGTTAGTTTGCAAGGACAGGCAGAAGTAGGAGCTGAGGCAGCAGCTGTCTGAAGCCCTCAGTGACCCTGTAATTTGTGTCAGCACAGGAAGCTGGAGTCCAATGTTAATTTAATCAATTTAATCACGAGGGAAAACTGTAACTCATCCATGTTTGCTGGGGGTGAGTCTTTATTTGAGTTTATTTATTTGTTTTAATTTATGCAAGCCCAATTTGAAACACCCAGAGCACAGAACAGCAGGTTAATAACACCTGCCCTGCAGCCAACCAGACCTGTGGCTGGGCAAATATCCACAAGATCCTTGTCCAGGAAAAGGAGAACCCTGACCATGACAGAGTCCCCTTGCAACAGGAGTAACAGGGCACTAAAATACCTGCTTTGGAGCCCTTAGCATGGTCCCAGTTAAGCCTGTAAAAAGCCAAGATGTAGGATCTTTGTTCCCATTTAAGGGGCCAATGGAGCAAGGATTGCACAGCTGACAGGGAGGTGACAAAGTTTTGGAACTTGACATCTCACTGGAAGGCCCAGTCCCCAGTATCCATCTCACCCATCATGTGGAGACAACAGGAGAGATGTTTACAAAGGCTGGATGCAAAGATTTGGTTTATAGAAACCCCAAAGGGAGGGGAGAGCCATGGCAGGTACCTGCCACAGCAGCCACATGCAGTGACTGTCTGGGTGTCCTCAGGGACCAACAGCAAGGCAACGACCACGTTAAATTAAAGGACAAGGATGCACTCAAATGCTAGAAGCAGAAATGGCCTAACTGGTCAACCTAAGAGAGATTAATGACCATTTCTGTTTTCACAGCAGTGTGTGTGTCTGTGATTTGCAGGATCATTATCTAAGAGCATTCAGACAACTGCCAAAAATTGCAAAAGGGAGCAGAAGTTTTACTGTTACAGTGACTCATTTCCTTCCTGTCCATTCCAAGCCACAGGTTGCAACCAGCTGGCCAAGGGACCCCAGCTGGGACCCCAACCCACACCATCAGCTGATGGCAGCCACTGAGCCTGCAATTATTTGGCAAGTAGATGAAAATAGGATTCTGTAACACTCCAGAATCTTAGTCCTGCCTGATGCCTCCTGCATCCAGGCTCACAGCAGCCTAGCATATTATTCCCAGCATTCCCAGGTCTAGGGAATGCTGTCCTTCCTCCTCCTGCTGCTGAAGGTCCATGGAGAGACAGACCAGCTCAGTGCCTGGGCTGTGCTTGAACACAAAGTCTTGACCAGAAGGGGAGGGATTTTTGGCATCTTCCCCTTCAGTCAACAATTAACTTTCTTCTACCAAGAGAACACACAAGGCACAGCTGTGCCACGTTGCTGTGCCAGATCAGTACCCCTGGATTCCAGACACAGACACCAAACCTTCACTCCTCAGGTGTTCACCTCATGGAGAAAAGGCAGATCTGTCTCAGCACAACCCACAAGTTCCTGCATGTGTTTCAGCAGCAGCAGGCGCTGGTTTGGGAGCCTGGGGTGCCTGTGGAGTTACCATGCAGGCCTGGCCAGGCCAGGCCAGGCCCAGGGGAGGCCCTGGGTGTGTGGTTACCATTGCCAGCGTCGGCCGTGCTGCCGAAGGGGTCAGCGAGGGGCAGCAGGTCGGGGAGCAGCAGTGCAGGCTCAGGAGATTTGAGTCCCTCAATCAGTTTTTCTGGGTTAAGCAGGAAAAGGAGCAAGGGAGGCAACAGAGAGAAAAAGCAAAAAACAGAAAAGACAATATTAATGAGGTGCTCAGTCCAGGGCTCACATGGTAGCCTCAGGAGCATCTGAACCACACTGGGTGCAAATGGCTCCAGCACAGGATCCCGGGATGGGATGGGCTGGGAGGGACCTTAAAGCTCATCCAGTCCAGTCCCTGCTATGGGCAGGGACACCTTCCACTAGCCCACAGTGCCCCAACCCGGCCTTGGACACTTCCAGGGATGGGGCAGCCACAGCTTCTCTGGGCAGCCTGTGCCAGGGCCTCTCCACCCTCATTGTAAAAAAATTCTCTCTTTTATCTAATCAAAATCAACCATCCTTCAGTTTAACACCATCATCTCTTGGCCTTTCACAACAGGCCCTGCTGAAAAGTTTGTCCCCCAGTATGAGACACACAGAGGGCAGCTGCTTTCCAGTGGCCAGGTCACCTAAGGCAGGTGAGAACGTCCTCCCCCTCTGGGTGCTGCTCTCCCCAAGGAGCTTAACCCCATACCCAGAACCTTAACACGACCCACTGAAGCCCAAATTTAAACAATTCTCCCCCCTCTCCCCTTCCTATGCTGAGGATTCCTTTGTTAGTCTTCATCTAATGAGGAGAAACAGCAGAGATGACCAGCTCAGGTGTGAGAGCCACAACTCTGCTCAGGAAGGGAACCTCAGAGCCCTTCAGAGCTGGAGCAAAACCAGAGATGGAGCCCCTCCAGCTCCAGCCCTCAGCACCTGCCCTGGGGTCACAGAGCTGCCCAGGCAGTTACTTCATTCTCAGATTTAAATCAGACAGTTGATCTCAGCAGCACAACTCCTGAGGTTCCCATTATCCCTCACACAGAGACACTCAGATCACCTGGGCAAAAAGTTAATCTCAGTTATTCATCTGGTGGATGAGTGATTTCTTAATCACTAACCAGATTTGCAATAACCAGATTAATTACTCAGCTTTCACAAGGGGTGCTGCAGAAAACAAGAGGATAAAGAACAATGTCAGGACTTACTAGAAGTAATCACCTGCAGTAGAACAGCTCTGATAAAATTTGCTCCACATGGACAAATCTGGCCATTTCAACTTGTTGAAATTACTCCCATTTATAATCTAACATTAGAAAGTTACAAAACTGTTACATGTATATTTTAATTTTTGAGTTCAAAGACTGGTGTAATTATTTATTATCCAAAGAAAACATGCTCACAACTGCACAAAAGCACAGGAATCCTGCTCTATAAAAGACTTACCATGCTGAGAACACCAAAGGAAAGCTGAAGTTGCACCGTTATATATATGATAATAATACCCATGGTTTTTATTGCCCTATAAAAATAATAAAATAACCTGGAGGCTTTGGAACTGCTTATTCAAAGCAGGAAAAATTCTACTCCCCATGAAAACCTTCACAAGCCAACACACTAAAGCAACCAGGAGGGGAGGGAAACCTAAAATCAGCCCAAGAGGCAGCTGTTGGATCATGAAAGGCCTGAAAAAGGTCAGGTGAAAGGAAAAGCCTGATGGGAACAGCAGCCTTAATGTGTCTGAACCCCTCCCACCTCTGTGAGGAACACTCCATTTTAAAAGGTGGAGTTGCCAAACAAAGTCCCTCCAAGTGCAGAGGAACCATCCCTGGCTTCTGTGGCACCAAGAGGGGCTTTTCCCTGGGATGAGGGGAGAGGCTTGGGAGCAGGGGCTTGGCAACAGGGAGGTGTTAATGCTGTCCAAGGGGGGCCAGGAAGGGTGGAATGGTCACGGTGTGCTGGGAAAACAACCCGGGAAGGAGCCGGGGGACAAGGGAAAGGAACAGCCCAGCTCAGAGCAGACTCTGCCCAAGGCTGTCAGTGCCCAGCTCCTCCCAGGGCACTGCACCAACCTGCATCTTCAGACCCACACAGCCAGCACTCATTCCTTCCTCATCCCATTCCCAAGGGTCCTGCTCCTGGAATTCTCCCTCCTCCCCTCCCCTCTCAGCAGTGTCCTCCTGTCTCACAGCACAGACTGTCCCTGTGGCACAGTGGCACTGCCCCTGGGCAGGGACTGGAGCTGCCTGGTGAGCTCAGCCACGCTTCTGAACCACACACAAATCACAAGAACAAACATGCTCTTCTCCCTACAGGTTCACCTTCCCTCCTGTCCCCCAGGCCCAGCTGGTTTCAAGCAAAGCTTTAGGCTGTCAGTGGTTCTTTGTCTGATTTTGTTACTTGTCTCACGAGATCTCCTTCCCTGCTTCCTGCACTGCTGGTGCTGAGCTGTCCATGCTGCTTCAGGCAGCCACTGCAGCCCTCAGTGCACAATTAAAAGGAACTTTTATCCCTTTTGAGTGAGGCTGAGGAGTCCAACAAAAAACAAGAAGGTGGCAGGAGAGATGGGAAAGGAGGTAAAGTAACAAAAACCAAGTGCCTCAGCCTATCTTGAGGCCCAGCAGTTCATTCCCTGGTTTCTGGGCTGTGTTGCATCTTGTACTAACCTGTAGGAGTAAGAGATGAAGTAAAGGAACATTTTTGTTAAGTGGTGTGAACTTCACCTTCAACAAGGAGCAAAGGAAAGGTTAGAGAATTCCCAGTGAAATCCATCTGTGTTAATCAGCAGGAATTCCTTCTCCACAGGAGTGAGGGCTGCTCTCCTCAGCACAACATGCTTATAAAGAACACCCTTGCTGCTAAAGCAAGCTTTTCTGAACCCACAGCAGATGCCCAAGCCCAGGAACACCTCGTGCCTCTGCAGTGCCAAACAAGCCCAGCTCCAGCTCTGCTTCCCCACAGCTCCAGCATGGGAGGGATCTCCTGCTCCTTCCCTGGGCACAAACACAGGCAGCTGCAGTTTAACCACAGCCAGATCTGGAAGGAAAACCAATCCCTTGTGACAATGAACTGCAGTTTGGGTCCTGCCACCCAGGGAATTCCCTTTAGTTTCCAAGGGAAAAGCTGCTCCACCTGCACATGGAGTCCTGGCTGAGATGGGGAGAAGCCAGCAGGGACCAGAGTGAGCAAAGAGAGAAAACTGGGATAATTACTCTCGTTCCTGTGACCTGTGCAAAGGCAGCAGTGCCAGTCATATGTGCACAACGTGCCCACCAGCTGCAGAACAGACTCCATGGGCAGAGCCCCAGCACGGGGCACATTCCTGCCTTGGCAGAGATGTGGGTGACAGCCTGGGCAGGGACTGCTCTGGAACATCCCCTCCCTCCTGCCATCCTCACACCCCTTCTGCTGGGGGAACCAGCACTCCTAGGGGGGAAACTAGCACTGCTACTGGGGGGAAAGAAACCAAGAGAGATGTTCTGCCACTACAGCCCCAGTTTCTGGTGACTCCTCAGGCACAACCCCAGGCTGGTTTTAGGAGAGGTCACCATGGCAAAGATGCAGCAAACAGCAATGGAACAAGAAATAAGAGTAACTCCCTCGATGCTGCAGTTTCAGGGCTCATCACAACCAGTTCTGTGCATGGATGAAGCTCAGAGTGGAGGGTGACAGGACAACACCATCTGTATCAATCACCATGCAGGGAAACTCGGGGGTTGGAGTATCACAGGTGCCTCTGCCTCAAATCCAAGAGACGAATGCAGATCATTCCCATGCAGACACACGAACAAGCCCGAGGATAAACAAGGTTAAGACAATGTAACCCCACACAAAGGTGTTTGATCTCATACAGCTCCTGGAGAGCTCCCAGGATGGGCTTTCATCAGA
Organism: Corapipo altera; assembly: GCF_003945725.1. Classification (NCBI taxonomy): domain Eukaryota; kingdom Metazoa; phylum Chordata; class Aves; order Passeriformes; family Pipridae; genus Corapipo; species Corapipo altera. The sequence goes on along the minus strand of NW_020885063.1, from coordinate 167,545 downwards.
CTCCAGCTGGGAAAGGTGAGCTTTAACCTACAACTGTGCTCCCACATGGAGCTGCCTCTTGGAGACATCCTCAGTCAGCCTCCCAAGAACCTGCCAGATGCTTCCCAGGTCACAGGAACCGACCCCGTCCCAGGTGCAGGAGAAGCTGGCCAGGGGTGTTTTCTTTGCTGTCGGATTTTCTGCCGTGCCCATTTCCAGCCCTGCCAGGGCTGTGCAGCCCCTGTGAGGAGCAGGGCTGGGCAAGCAGGGCATTAGCAAGCCTTGAGGTGTCTGAGCTTAGAAGCACACAGGGGGATTAGAAAGTGCCCCATCAACTCTCTCCAGAGGTAAAGCCCCGCCACACACTGCAGCCTTTGGATGAATATTTCACGTTCTTCCCAAGTTCCATGCTCCTCACAGTAAGGAGTGTCAGATTGTTTCCTGTCAGAGCAAGGAGAACTCTCTGCAGACAGAGCAAAGCAAGATCTTACAGCTAAGGGGGTGTGGAGGACCCCCAAATGCCTCATGCTGGTGGCTTCAGAGACTGGAAAATTAAATCACTTCCTCCAGGAATGAAAGCAAGAGCCTTTCCTTTGATTTGTACCAACATAAGAAGGAAATGAAGCCACTGAATTAACTATGGATTCGTATCTTGGAACAAGCAAACATGTTCAAACGCCATGCAGTGGTTGAGAAGCACAGCTTTGGACTATCCACTGAGAAAATGCTGCCCTGTGTCTTCAGATCCCCGTTCTACCACATGCACAGGTCTGACTGAGGGTCACCATCAGTCAGTTTGCACAGATTTTGCATCTGCAACACCACCACTCCAGACTCTCCACTGACATGCTGCAGTTATTGGGGGCCACACACCCCTGAAGCAACAAAGAAAATGCAAAAAGCACTTTAAGAAGGACTAGAGTTAGGAAAAAATATAAATCAAGAGAAGAAGGAGGCAAATGGGCTTTTAGTCAGAGCAGGCTATTAGAGAGAAAGAAGATTCCTGAGAAACTTGCAAGTTAAAAAGGGAAGGGAGGCAAAAATGTGCCCCGAGCTGAGAACACACTGAACAAGATGCACGATCTCCAAGGCAAGGAGGGGCAGCAGCACCACACACAGCAAGGCTGTTACTCACTGCAGGACTGGAGGGAGAGCAAAGGGAAAGACAACTCAAGAGAGGACACAGCAGAGTCCTTTTCTTCGGGTGGCAACTGGGAAAGAAAGACAAGGTTGTAAAACTGCTGCTGGGTGAGCTGTGCTGGGAGCAGGAGGGCAATCACCCTGTGGGCAGGGATCAGGCACTGGGGACCTTTCTGCCTCCTGACTGAGCCAGTGCTGCAGATTAGAGGAGGCCCTGAATGTTATTCAGCAACAGAGGACTTGGGCTGACCAAGGAAGGCACTGGAGTTTAATTTTCCTAATGGGCTTCCTGTGAAATGGGATTGTTTCTTACAGAGCACAAACAGGAAGAGAAGCTGGATAAAGGCAACTGGAATGCTCCAAATACACAGGACTTTGTAAACACCATGGAGGATAACTGGACAACATTTAACAGTGGCTCCTTAAGAAATCAAAATCGAGTAATTTTAGTTTCACACTCAGGATCTCAAATATTTGTAAAATAATAAATTATACCCCCTCAGATCAAGCTCAAAGCCCTGGCAGAACAACACTAGATGCTGTTTACACCCATTTAGTTGTGATTCCCAAGGTCTGTTGGCCCCAAATCACCACAACACCATATTGTCCTCTCAGTTAATGCAGCAATTAATCCATCAAGTTCCCAGATGAGTAGCTGCCCTTTTGCATCTTCCCAACTCAAGATGCAAACTCAGATCATTAGTACACACCAATATGTGGCTGTGCATGTCTGTAATTACTTTATCTCAGTGTGTCATCTTGGGACAAATAAATTCTCATTGGAAATACAGTTTTTGTTACAGTTGCTGTGAACACTCTGACATAGATGGGCACCCAGTTATCAGAATTTATGGGCCTGAGGCAGAGTTATGCTGATTAAAAACATCTCATCAAGTATTTTGTGCCACAAAATAAAAGACCCTCCTGCATCAGCAACAGTGGCCCTGTGCCAGCAGCTGAACTCGTGTGTTTTGACAAGGCTGTTGGTGCTTTCAGTCCCAGCTTGTGCTTCCAGGTGCCACAAACTGCCACTTCCAGCACCCTCATCTCAACACCTCACAATTCTGTCCCACTTCCAGCTCTTCAACCATTGCAAAAGCCTGACCCTCTCCCCCAGCTCCCTGTGCTGCCCTGGGACAAAGCTGGGGCCCAGCTCCTGAAGGCCACACATTCAACACAGTGAGAAGAGTCATTTCTTTGCTTAAAACTCTGCTTTTTGAAGCCAATTCCATTTTGAGCAGGAATGGTTACCAGGGCCCCACACTGCTGACCAAATCTCTAGATCAGGCCAGGGATGTGGGCATGTTTTGTTTGGAGGTTGCACTGCAGGACATCTACTTCCTTACCCTGGTGAGCATCCTCAGGGTAACGTGGAAACACACCAGTCCATGAGCATTTGTAAGGAATAAGAAGGCAAACATCATCCCTAAAGTGCTGTTTAAAGGCTTTGGAGAACCCCAACATGACACTAAGCAACAGTGTTTGCCTTTCCATGAAAACCAAGAGTTCAGTGTGTGCCCAGTGCCCGTCCTTCCCTGGCCTGGGCATCCTCCCCCAGCTATCCCTGCATGGTTACTGAGCTGTGCTGGATGTGGAATTCCTCTCAGCTTGTATTTTTTAAGGGCAAGACAATGTGGCAGAGGCTGGTTGGTGCTGCTGCTCCTCAAACAAGTCAGTCCCTCCACCACAGACATGTCTGTCTCTCAGCTGCAGCTGATGCTGAATTACTGCAGGGAGGAAAGGGTTGTGTGAATTCACAAAGAATGATCAAAACTCTGTTAAAAAAGGGGTAAAAAAGATTGACTCATGGTGCCACAGTGGCATTTAACTCAGTACTGACATGGAGTTTATCTGGAAATAAGGAGGAGATGCCCCTTCCACCCCAAACCAACCAACCCCAAACAACTGAAAGGGACATTTGTGGCAATATCTCAGAGGGCATTTCCCTGGGCCCAGACAGCACTTATCAAAATCTTGATGTGAGCAGATGCTTCTGAAGTCAAAAGGATGTGTGTGAAACCTCATCTAATGGATGGCTGACGTGGGTAACCACATCAGGACAGCATTTAACACTCCAGCTGCAGTGGGAAATAAGGGACATGGGCCAGAGCAGCAGCACCAGGGGCTCTGGGTCAAACCTCTCAGTCAAAGCTCTGCAAAGCAGGTTTAGAAATCCCAGACTTGGGACCACTCAGGGAGCAAAACCTCAAGGACAGAGACTTGTCCTGAACTGAGTTTAATTTCAGGTGCATAACTCAGTTTAATTCCTCCAGAACATCTCGTGCAAAGAGGAGCCCCCTGAGCTCCCAGGAGCTCAATTCCTGGGCACAGACACTCAGTGGCCCCACGCAGAGTCACCACTGATCAACACTCCATTAGGATTAGTCAGTGCTGACTCCTGCAATAAGCTCATTAAGAACAACTTGGCTCATTTTCCTGCACATACACAAGGAAAAATGTTTTCAGCACGAATATTTAATTCCTCCTTATTTTAACAGATGTTTTGCCATATTTTCACATCCCCCTTGCCAGCTCCTCTCACTAGTTACAATTCCATTAAGAATTGCAGCCAGTCCACGCTGGAGGAGGAGGAACACACTGAAAACCACCCCACTGCCCCCTGATGACATCTGTCCTTCTGAGCACGCAGAGGGAAGGGGAGAAGCCCAGGAGGGCTCTGGCCAACAACCAGGTGATGCCACCCACACCTCCAGGTGCCACAGGGAGCAGGGCTGTGCTTTAGGCAGAAAAAGCAGCTGAGCCTTAGCCAGTCCTTCAGCTGCTGCAGGTCTGGAGGGCAGAGAACTACCAGAACTGGCTCTGTGTGACAAACAGGGAAAACACCCAATAAAACCTCACCTGGGTACTGAAAGCCCTCCTCAACAACACTGCCCTTGCCAGCACAGGGTGAGGGCTCACACTGGAACTTCTGCAAGGGCTGTGCATCCTCCCAGCCTATAAAGACTAAGGTAAAATGTCTTCAAAGCAAGGACATTCACTATTATCAAGGTTTTCTCAGGAATAAAAATACTCCAAATGAAAGGAAAGATTCAGTAAGCATTCCAAGAAATTCAGCTGCTCCTGCAAAGAACTGAGGCAGCTTGGTGAGGTGCAACTGGAGATGTTGTGCAACTGGAGGTGATGTGCAACTGGGAGACTGGAGTCACTCCCAGCTCTGCTGACTCACAGGGCACCACTAAAACTCCTGTTCACCTGCAGTCAGCACACCCCTCTCTGTGCTGGGGAATGGTTCTGCACAGGTAACACAGAAGAACAAAGATGACTGTCCTACGTGCCAGACACAGACTCAAAACCTGAGTCCAATCCCAGGATTTTTATCTTTTCTGTTGAATTTACAAGTGCAGGCAAAACCCTCTTGGTTTTGAAAGCTAAGGGTAAGTCCACAGATCTGGCCCTTGAAAACACTTATGAGCTCCTGGCCTCAAGTTTTATGTTAAAAGGTAAAAATAAACGAGAGATGCCTTGGCAGGAACCTGCAGGAAGCCAACACAGCCACATCTTCTGCGTCCCCTTGGCCCCAGGGAGCTCAACGGGACCAGGCATGGGGAGAGCAGCAGGAGAGCACAAGCACAACCAGGCAGGGCCAGCCCTGTGGGCTGAGCAGCCTGGCACCACAGGAACTGCACCAACTGCTGCTCTGATGAGCTGCCCCCAAGGGCAGGGCTGGCAGGCAACTCCTCCACAGGGCTCCTCTGCCACAGAGAATTCCAGAGCTCTCCCAGCTGGAGCTCACCTGCTGCTCCCTGGGGCTGTGCTCTGTGGAAATGCAACAGGCAGCAAGGAAAACGTCCTGGGGTACAACTGTGAGAGGTGGGAATGATGCTGGCAGGGAATTACACGGTCTGGGTGACAGATTTCAACCAGGAAAAACAACACTTCCAATAGCATTTGAGGGGGGAAGGAAAACGTGCAGTCAGGTGCCTCCCATGGGTTCTTTTCAAGTCACAGCTGGGCAGGTCACTCCTGGCACGTGCCCATACAGGGGACAAAGCCTCCAAGTTCCTTCTACCCTCAAACTGCAGCATTTATGTAAAATCCCTTTTGGACCAAACCACACTCCTCGTGCTCTTTGAGCATCCACCAGAAGGAAGCAAGTTCCTCAGACTTATGGACAAAAAGGGATTTATTTTTCTCCTGAATTGCTCAGCTCTCCATGGAGAGATGCCACCTTCACAAGCACGTTTTGAAGTTTGGGTCACAGCCCCAGTGATCCACAGCCTGGGCTAAGGACGAGGGTGGGAGCTGCCATGAGCACTTGTCTGGGGCTCGCTGACAAGGGACCTGTCACATACAGTCACTGGAGGGCTTAGAGAGACTCCAAGATAAAAACATTCCCATTTTCCAAATCCCACCGATTTGCAAATAAGCTCCTAAGCACTTACATAATCTTGTGCTAAAAAGTGTTGGCTGCTGCAGGCAGAAATGTGCACAGAGGAAAGACAGAAGTAGCACTGCAAAGGAAATGGAAATAGCACCAACTGCACCAGAAAACTTTGCCAAATCAGAAAAGGTCACATGTAACTTGTGCTTCACATGATGCACGAATTGGCAGCAGAACGTGGAAGCCAAAGAAACACGGACTCTTCCAGGAAAGAAGGATTAACAACAATAAAACCTACAATTTCATCAAAGCTGGAGACCAATTTGAAAAGAGCTTAGGTCAGAGGAGGTGATTAATTACCTGGTGGTTATTTTTCACAGAATCATGGAATGGTTTGGGTTGGAAGGGATTGTAAAGCTCATCCAGTGCCACCCCCTGCCATGGGCAGGGACACCTTCCCCTATCCCAGGTTGCTCCAAGCCCCGTCCAGCCTGGCCTTGGACACTTCCAGGGATGGGGCAGCCACAGCTTCTCTGGGCAACCTGTGCCAGGCCCTCCCCATCCTCAGAGGGAGGAATTCCTTCCCAATATCCCATCTAACCCTGCCCTCTGGCAGTGGGAAGCCATTCCCCCTTGTCCTGTCCCTCCAGACTCTTGACCCAGGTCCCTCTCCAGCTCTCTTGGAGCTCCTTTAGGCCCTGGAAGGGGCTCTCAGGTCTCCCCAGAGCCTTCTCTTCTCTTCCCCCAGCTCTCAGTTTTTCCTCCTACGAGAGGTGCTCCAGCCTTTGAATACTGAACTTTTAAAGACAGCAACACTGCTGGCATCAGGAACAAGGAGACAACCCTGGAGTCTGCCAGGAAAACCAAGCACACACATCAGCACTGCCCCCAGCTCAGCTGAGCCTGTCAGTGCCCAGCCCCACTGGCTGAGCCCAGGATCTCAGGGTGCCTGGAAACAGAACCAGAACATTAGGAGGACAAAACCAAGCCCAAGACTCTGCCCCCCTCCACAAACTCTGCTCTGTTACCTGGCGTGTCGGATAATGGGAGAGGAATGAAAGGATCAGGCACAGTCAGAAGAGGAGGGCTAGAGTCCAAACTCAGAATGTCTTTCGTTTTTTCAGCTGGGAGAGAAAAGGAAGAGAAAAGGCAGAGTGAAACAGAGAAGAGGAAAGCAGAAGGCATCGAGCAGTCTCAGCACAGGCACAGCTCAGTGTTAGAGCCCAACAACAGCCTGACAGAACAACATACACGCACTCAAATCCAGTTTATGTTGCCAGTGAAAAGACTAAAAAACCAAACAAAAAACCCAAACAGCTATTACCATGTAGCTCTCCAACACACTTTAACCAACAGATCTCAAAACACTCCCTGGCAGGGAAGGCCTGTTATCTCCCTTCACAGCAGCACAAAAGGTGAAAAGCCTCAGCAGAGGATACACAGCCCACGTCAGGCCTCTGTGTCTGGAATAAAAGATGCAGCATCTTGTACCAGACAGGCCTGGTCTCCTGTGTTTGAGGAAAGAAAGAGGAGGGCTGGAAGGGTCCAGCCCAGCACCGAGGTTTCCAAGACACCTTCCTGTGCAAAGCCCAGGACAGGAGAGTCGAGGGCACATTTCAAAGACAGCCACTGAAAGAACTGAACACAGAACAGCGACTGGAAAGCCCAGAACGTGCAGATGCTCCTCAGGCTTTCAGAAGGTACATTACAGCTGAGTCTGGGGCTGCTGCTGCTCAACACCCCTCCACAAAGGCTGATGGAACACCATAAATTGCTCACAGCTGGACAAACGCAGAAAGCAACTCCCCAGAGCACTCCTGTTCCATGGACTTAACTCCTTAACTCTCAGGTAAGAGCCAACAGTACCAAGCTCAGTTACAAGCTCCTCTGAAGCTCCTTTTATAAACAGAAATAAGTGTAAATGGATCTGTCACTTCTTGCCCCACAAAGGATTCTTCAGTCTCTTCCCAAACTTCTCTCACCAAGGGCTGTTTTGCTCTCATGGGGAGGCATCAAACAGCTGTCTTTGTCACCAGTAACCAAGGCAGGGAGAGGATCACTGGCATTTGGAGCTCCTGAAGCAGCTTTCCAACACTGTGCTTGGCAGGTCTGGGCTGCACTCAGTGAGAGCTGATGCTGAACAACTACAAACAAGCAGCAGCACTCACTGAGGTTTTTGGGCTGCTCAGGGCAAAACCTTGGGACCCAAGGACCAAAGGAGACCCCAGACAAGGTCCCACATGCAGAGGCCTCTGTAGAGCAACCCCTCAGACCAGCCAAGGACTCGGGGCCTCTGGACCCACACAGCACAGCCAGTGCAGAACTCACTGCTTTCATCATTTCACATGTCAATTATGAGACTGTGCTGTCCTCTGAGGACCTTCCCTGCTCACTCATCCCTGCCAGCCTCCTTCTGCAGCAGAGACATTCCTATCCCTGCTCCTCTCCTCCTTCCAACAGCCCGACAGCTCCAGCGTGTCCGACCAACATCTCCGAGGCCAATTCCCTCAGTGCACAAAACATGTTTTACCTCTAATTATGAGCTCCATGGAACTCCAACACACTAAGGAGCTTTCTTGTGAACTTAAGGGGCTCACTTAGTTTCCTGCCTCACCTCTGCCTACAGACAGTGCCTCCTGCCTCTGCCACCCAACTGTGACAAGGACACACACTCTTCTACCTTCCCTTTCTAGTGCAGTGCCAACCTATTCCCTACAGCTCTTGGTGCCAAGGCCCAGCTCAGTTGATATCAGTTTTACTTCCCTTTCAAAGAGATCATGACCAAGAGCTGCTGTTTTCCTGCAGTTCACGTTCACACACTCACCTGACCCGGCGGTGAAGGAGGAGCCCCCGAACGCGTCTGCCTGGGCTGCAGACGAAGCCGGCTGGAAACCTGGAATCAGGTTCTCTGTGGAACTGCCCACCTTTTCTGGAGCTTTCCCTGAAATGCCAGACACTGAGTTAGGGGAAAAACTTCCATTCTGAAAGCAGGCTGCTTATCTATATTGGTTAGGACACTATTTCAGTGTGTGACTTAAGCCCCTTCCTGCAAATTCCAACTTGCAGATGAAGCAAAGTTTAAGCTGCAGCTTCTACAGACAACTGAGCAGGGCCAGTGTAAAAGCAGCTGGTACCTCTGCCTTTGAGGTACCACTGAACTGCTGAGCAAACAGAAGGGAAGTGGGAAGGATTTAGCTCAGAGGATCACAGCACTAAGGAGCACCTAAGGAACACCGGACCAAAGCATCACCGTTCCATGTCACGTTCCCTTCCCAGAGCAGGCAGATGTTAAACCATCCCCACGGACCTACCATCACCCAGCTTTGCAAAGTCCTTGTTCAGCAGCTCCTCAGCTGTGAGCTTGGAGAAGTTATCATCATCAAACGGGTTCCACGTGGACACGTCGGGCGGGTTGTAGACATTCTGCTGAGAGGTCCTTGGGGAGCCCGAGGGCGTGGTGGAAGCAGATCTGGATGTGATCACCCCAACCAAACAAGTCATTAATAACCCATCTGAAATCTTCTGGCCAGCACTACCAGCTGCTCCAAGCTACTGCACTGTAATTACTTCCTAACTGAAACACTCTGCACCAGTTGCTGCACTTGCATGCCCAGAAATCCAGGAACAGTTCAGCCTGAGCTGCTCCTCAGCTGGATGAGCATCCTGGTCTCAGGGGTTAAAACAAGGATCCCCTTAGAAACAATCACCTGCAGTGCTCAGGTGAAGGTTTCTTGCCTGCAGATACTACAAAAGTGAGCTGGCAAGTACTCCTGGGGAATTACAGAATCATTAAGGTTGGAAAAGACCTCCAGGATCATCAAGTCCAACCCCCAGGAAGCACTGATGCCAAGCAGGAAGCGCAAGGAGTGCACAGGGCTACTGGTGAACAGCTGAAATGACACTGGCTCTTGTGATCCATGGCAAGGCCCTGGACTTTGGGAGGGTGTGGAACCCCCCAGAAGAACTTCTTGGCAAGTTTTTCAGCAACGTTCTGCCAAGCCCTGAACTCTTTTCTTGGGAAGGCAAAGACTCATTCAGCCCTCAGAGGTTCGTGCCCGCCTCCATCTCAGAGGCCTCAGAGGCAACCAGAGGTTCCCCAGCCCCCTCCCCGCCCTCTGAGGCCACATTCCCAGCACCTACTTGGACTTGTTGAGGCTGGCCTCGGCGGCCGCTGCCTGCAGGAGCTGGGTGGACTTGCTGGCGGGGACACCGAACACGGCGCTGTGGGTGACGTCGCTGAGGATGCGGCGGTGCCCCGCGCGCTGCGCCTTGGGCGACGACGGCGGGGTCAGGGAGCCCAGCTTCTGCCCCTGGGCCGTGGGAGACGGGCTGCTCTGAGCCTGCTGCTGCTGCCTCAGCTGCGCCTGGGCCTGGGGAGAGAGCAGAGCAGAGCGGCCTCATTGGGGAGCTGCAGCCTCGAGGGGAAAGCAGGGCCGTGCTGGAGGACCCGACCTCGGAGTCACGGGCTGGGGACAGGCTGGAGGGGACAAACAGACACGCAGGAGAGTCATGGCAAGGGGGATTTGCTGCTTTGCAGCCTTTCAGGATTACCACAGTTCCACAGTCAGAGACTTTCTCCCCTTGCTGTGGTGCAGCTCTGGAGGCAAAGCCTCCATCAGCATCTGTTAAAGGCTGGCTGGGCTCAAACTCGCTCACAGGCAAAGGGGCAGAGATCCAGAGCAGAGGCAAAACAAGAAATCAGACCACAGCACACAGGAGTCTTGTCATGGGGACACAGGGAATGGGGATTTGGTGAAGGGCAGCACTGCTTTCAGCAGGTAATGTGTGACTGGGACCAAATCCCTAAGGGGGGGAAGATTTGTGCAGAAATCTTGTGCAAAAAACTTTCTCTTAAGGAGAAGGGAAAAAAAAAAAGAAAACAAAAGACCACAGGAGCACCATTTATCATTAAAATCTGGAGGAGAAAACCAGGCATGTTTGGTTTAGGTGTGAGCCAAGACAGCCCAGCTACAAACCCCTTGGAAACTGAAAGGGGTTTCCTCACATTGATCTTATTTTTCCATTGCCTCAGTCTTCTTACACTCACAAACCCATAAATACTTCAAATATGGTTTTGTAGTGATAAACAATAGCATCACTTCTGATTCTGTGGTTTTTCAGTCTGTCTGTCAGTGAGGTAATCATGGTTGGATTTAAAGAAGGAAAACTGGAATGCAAGGAGCAGCAAGCTGTGCATGTCACCTCCCCTGCCTGGCTCCCTATTCCCAGGCCATTTCCAACCAAGATGAAGCACTTGGAAAGACCTAAGAGGGCAACAGGAAAGAGTTACACCCCCAGGGTGGTGCTGAACCTCAGTGGGACAAGGCAAACAATGGTGAGCTGTCCTGCTTTTCCTTTGCATTTCTGGCAGACCCACTCCCTGACCTGCCTCTCCTGGTCACCCACCTCATCCCACTATGTAGGTCACTGCAGAACAGGACATTTGGTGCTGAGAGATAAAAAGGCATCACTGAAATCACCACAGAAGTGAAGGCAGAGTTTATTAAGCTGAAATCACCCAACGTGAAAAGGTTTTGACAGGTCCTGGCTTGGTATCTTCTGCTCAGAGACTCTGCTCTGCAGAGACCAGGCCTCACTATCATTTTTCAAATGAGCCAACCACTGTTTTTCCCTCCTGACTGCAGGAGTGGAAGTGTCCAGATGTGTCCATTCTGATCAGCCTACCAGGGGAACAAGGCTCATTTTCAAGCCAGCTGATTTAATAAAATTAAGGCTGTTTTCATGCTAGCAAATCACAGCAAAGCTCCTGATTCAATGCTCCATTTCAGGCTCTAAAATGAACAGGGTAATAATGGGCCTCACTCAAAACCTGTCTGCACATGCTGAAAATCTCCCACCAACTTCAATAAACTGACCTGGTCTGGGTCATTCAGCAGAACAGGAACAAGAGCAGGAACACAACAGCTCCAAGTGTCCCCCACCCACAGCACCAGCTTAGGGCTGAAAATGCAACAGCAAGGGGGGGACATGGCAGAGCCCTGAGGCACATCAGAGAGCAGAGCAAACTGCTCCCCCAGCACTGCCCAGGTCAGGGCTGATGGAGCTGATTAGTCAAATGAATTCCTGGTATCACTTCAAAGGAACCACTGGAGAGATGAATTCACTGGCAACTCACGAACAGCAAGCACAGAGTGACCCTCAGCCTGGACTCCAACAGTGTGGAACAGAGTCATGGAATAGTTTGGGCTGGAAAAGACCTTAAAGATCATCTTGTTCCAACCCCCTGCCACAGGTAGGGATGCCACTAACTAGCCCAGGTTGCTCCAAGCCTGGTCCAGCCTGGCCCTGAGCACTTCCAGGGATAAGTACCCAAAGCAGGTTGTTATCAGATACTGTTTGTTGTACCCCTGCAGCCTGGCACAGCACAGTAACAGGGCTGCTCCCTCCTGCCTGCTGGGCACGCTTTCCTCCCAGCACACCCCTAGAGTTAGGGACACTCCTCTGAGCTCCCCAGAGCAGGAAGAGCAGATCAGATTGCACAGGAATGGAAACAAAAGGCACAGGTTCCCCCCACAAGCTCTGCAGAGCACTTTGGCTCCAGGCTCCTGCCCCTCCCTGTGGACAGCTGCTGGTTCCTCCTGCACAAGGCCATATTTTCCATCAAGTAAAGAGCATTTATTTTAGATGCACTTTCAGATGATTAGTAAAGTGGATGATTGATCTATTTATTTTTAGATACGGTGCTTTCAAAAGTCTCCTTTGAAAGGTCTCCTTCCCATAGCATTCATTAAAAAGTTATCTCAATGCTGGAAACAGCCAGGAAGCTGTTTTGTGCCTTCCTCTGAACATCAGACAGAACTTTTCCAAACAAGGAGTTACCTAAAGTAGTTCTGGTGCCTGGTGCCCATCCTGATGTGTTAAGTACAACTAATTTTTAAGACAGTTTCTCACATGTCTTCCGTGGCAATGTGACAGGGGAGGGATGGAGAGAAGCTGCATTAAGCAGCCACTTAGATCTTCTCATTTGCTTTTACTCATCCATTACTCATCTTCTTTCTGTGGACCCAGAGCACAACTCTGGAGTCCAGCATCCCACTGGAAAGAGAAATCCAAGCAACTGCACATCTCTGAGGCAGGAAGGTCAGTGCTGACACAAGGGACTCAGTATGAACACACTGGGGCCAGCAGGCTCCTGAATCACGGAATGATTTGGGTTGGAAAAGCTCTCTAAGGTCATCAAATCCAACCGTTCCCCAGCACTGCCAAGGTCACCACTAACCCACATCCCCAAGTGCCACATCCACGTGTCTGTTAAATCCCTCCAGGGATTGAGACTCCACCACTGCCCTGGGCAGCTGTGCCAGGGCTGGACAACCCTTTGGGTGAAGCAATTCTCCCAATATCCAATGTAATTCTCCCCTGGCACTTACTGCCTGGGCTCTGTGGGTCCAAAAAGAGCTGGATGTGGCACATACCCAGCACACAGGACCTGGCAGAGGAGCACTTGCTAGTGTCCCAAATCCCACTGCCCCATTCCTTCCCCCAAGCTCTCCCCAGATCCCAGTGCCCATTCCTTCCCCCAGGCTCTCCCCAGATCCCAGTGCCCCATTCCTTCCCCCAGGCTCTCCTCAGATCCCAGTGCCCCATTCCTTCCCCCAGGCTCTCCCCAGATCCCAGTGCCCCATCCCTTCCCCCAGGCTCTCCCACCTGCTCCTGTGGCTGTGCAGGCTGGGCCGTGCTGGGCTGGGCCTGGGGCTGGGCCGGGCTCTGTTGTTTCTGCTGAGCTGCTGCCACTGTCTTCTGCTGCATGGCTGCCTGCTGGGCCATCAGCTGCTGCTGCTGCTGCTGCTGCTGGTAGTAGTTCTGCATGAGCTGCTGCTGTGCAGGGGCTCCTTGCTGCATCCCTGGGAACTGGGAAACAACCGGCGGTTGAGGTGCCCGAGGTGTGCCTGGGCACTAGGAACCACCAGCAGGACTGGGGGCCAGCACAGCACTGCTTACAGGCACTGCAAGTGGCCTGCAGACCCCCTGCAGAGGGGTGGTGGGACACAGCCTCCTGCTCTGAAATCAGATCCTGTCCCTGCTACCCCTGCCCAGATGGAGCTCCCCCAGCACAGACTGTCCTGTGCTCCCAAACTCCCCCAGCACAGACTGTCCTGTGCTCCCAAACTCCCCCAGCACAGACTGTCCTGTGCTCCCAAACTCCCTCCTCCATGTTTATCGACTCTAAACCTTTCACAGAATCATGGAATGGTTTGGGTTGGAAGGGATTGTAAACCCCATCCAGCCCCATCCCCTGCCATGGGAGGGACACCTTCCACTAGCCCAGGTTGCTCCAAGCCCCATCCAACCTGGCCTTGGACACTTCCAGGGATGGGGCAGCCACAGCTTCTCTGGGCAACCTGTGCCAGGGCCCCTCCACCCTCTGAGCCAAGAGTTTCTTCCTAACATCCAGTCTAACCTCATCCTCTGTCAGTTTAAAACCATTTTCCCTGTCACACTCTGCCTGTATAAAAACTCTCTCTCCCTCCTTTTCATAAGCTGCCTTTAGGCCCTGGAAGGGGCTCTAAGGTCTTTCCAGAGCCTTCTCTTCTCCAGGTGAACAGCCCCAGCTCTCCCAGCCTGGCTCCAGAGCAGAGGGGTTCCAGCCCCCAGATCATCTCCATGGCCTCCTCTGCACCTGCTCTAACAGGTCCACATCCTTTCCCCAGGATAGGAAGATTTAGACTTCCTTTGCTTCCACTTCTGCTAAACATCCTTTAGCAGAGATCTGTGCTGCTATAAACACCTCAGATAAGCATGTGAGTGTCATCTCTGTGTTCACAGACCTCCTTATCACCACAGTCTACCAAAAACCAGACCAAATCTTACCCTTGAAAAGGCACCCCAGGCTTCTGGAAGCACAAAAAGGACATAAATTGTACCCTCTGCTCATCAGCTGAACACTGAAGTGTTTCAAGACCCTGAAACACTTGGAGCTGTAACATCTCAACCAGCACCACTGATTTTATGTTTGTACATGACAAAACTATCCCAAGGCCTTCCACACTGACAGCTAAAAATGCCAGTCTTGTGTAGCACAGGATCATCAAGTCTGGAAGAGACCTTCAAGATCATTCAGTCCAACTGTGAGAACACATTCCACAACCTGACCACTCATTCAGTGAAAAACCTTTCTTCTAATATCTAATCTGAACCTCCCCTGGCACAACTTGAGGTCGTTTCCTCTTGTCCTTTCACTTGAGATGCGGCAGAGGAGACCAACACCCACCTCACTGCAACCTCCTTTCAGGGAGCTGCAGAGAGCAAATCTTACTGGAGAACTGGGGATGCACTGGAAAATGCCTAAAACCTGTCCCTACTCCCCCCCCCAACATAATATACCTCTGTAAAATGCCATAAATACAAGGGCTCAGCCCTGCAGACGCCGCAGGCACACACCGAGCCGGCCGCGCTCACCCACCTGCTGCGCCTGCATCATCTGCTGCTGCTGCTGGTAGTAGGCAGCTTGTTGCTGCTGCTGCTGCTGCTGCTGCAGGAGCTGCTGCTTCAGGAAAAGCTGCTGCTGATGCTGAGGGGTGGCCTGGGGCTGTGTTGAGGGGACCTGGGGCTGTGCCTGCGGGGCCGGGGCTGGCGCTGCCTTGGCCTGGGCCGGGGGCTGCTGAGGGGCTGCTTTGGGCTGGGGGGTGCTGGCAGGGAGTGAAGGCTGGGCACTGCCCAGGGCAGCCGGGCCTGCAGCTGGGAGAGAAAACCCAAAAGGGTGTTAGATCAAGGTGCAGCACAGCCCTGGGGGGCACAGGGCCCACAGGAAGCACAGGGGGACAGAGCGGCCTCACCTTGGGGCTGAAGGGCTGCCGGGGCCGTGGGTCTCTTCCTGGGCGTCAGGGCTGGCTGGATGGGCAGGATCCCAGGGTTGGGCTGGGTCTGCCCTGCTTTAGGTCTCTGCCGGGGGGCTATGGACGTTTCTGTTGTGGGGATGGGATCTGTGAGCCTGGGAGGAAGAAAAGGAGAGCACTGAGAGCACAGCCAGTGCATGGAACACACAGCAGGTTAAACACTCCTCCACACTCCAGCTGGGTGTGCCCAGGAAAGGGGAAACACTCGTGGGCATCTGGACACACCACACACAGCAAAACCTCCCGGATGCACTCACAACAATTAACCCAACACTGTCGCTCTGACTTCTCTGCCAATTGTGGCATCTTGTCCTGTTGGACAGCTGGGACTTGTCAAAACCACTCAGTTCATTCAAATATTTGATACAACATATTGTTTAAATCCACTCAGTGTTCTGAACAAGCAGATGAAGGACACAAATCAGCTCAGGAGCAGCTGGTACCTTTGGGCAGGGTTGTCTAAATTGCCATCTTTAGATGCACCTTAACTTTGGTACATTTACCCCAGAATCAGGTCATTGGACTCCTCTGAGTTTACTGAGCTCCAAAAAGGCAGAGCAAGAGAGAGAAGCAGCCCCTGCCCTTCTGTGGATACAGTGGCTATGATAGGAGATTGTTCTTGACACCTAACTGACCTGACCAAAGTGAGAGTAACTGCACTCAGTCATGAACCCAAACACACCGTGCTGGGACTGGCAGATGGGAGACATCCCATTTCAGAGTCTGAGGAGAGCAGCTGGGTTTGGAATGCCCACTGTGCACTGCTCACTCTGGACCAAAATCACACCCGAGCTTTGTCCAACACAGTTTACAAGTCTCAATCACAGAACCACAAGCAGAGCAAGCAGCAGCAGGAGGGGATAAAACCCACAGAGTACAGCGGTTTCCCCACTAACTGGGCGCTTCAGATGGAAGCAATTGGGCTTTTGTGTTTTCCCCCAAAGCAATTACAGGACTCTTGCAGAAATCCCAGTCATTTCGTGCAGTAACTCCTGGCTCGGGTTATGGTCTGTCGAAGGTCAGACTCAGCCACAGTCCCTGCTGAGTCTCTCAGCAGATCTGTGTTCTCTGGGGCCATTCCAGGCCCACTGCAGTCTCTGCCCTGACTCTGCTCTCAGGTATTCCCCTGCCTCTGGAAGGATGGTATGCTGGATCCATCCAGGTGCAGGAGCTCCAGGAGCTGCTGTGGAGCAGTGCCTGGGGCACAGAGAGCTGCTGAGTCCTGCTAGGCATCCCCCAAATCCCACTCCCTGCAGACAAACCCCCCCATGTCTGCATCTGCTGCCCTCAGATCAGAGAGCCCGGGGTCGTTCCTGCTCTCAGGACCGCGGTGTTTGTCCCCAGGGAAGCAGCAAACACACCCCTGCTGGTCAACAGAGAGACACGACAGGCACAACAGAGAGGGGAGCACAAAGCAGGGGGTACCTGGCCTTGGGCTGACTCTTCTTTGCAGCAGCTTCACTTGCTTTCACCGGGTCTGGGAGTTTAGCAGGGATTGGAGAGTTCTGCAGATCCCAAAAACACCCAATTTGGTATTGTGAGGGCAGAAAACAGAGTCAGAAATAATTTGCAAAAGCATCATAATAAAACAGGGAGATTTGGGGATCCCCAAAGCAATTTTTCCTCATGCTGGACACACGACAAACTCCTCAAAGTTCATGTCATGGGGAGACAGTAGATTGAGAGAGTCTTTACAAGGGGGAAAAGAAAAGGCTCAGCTTTTTGACCATTTACTACACAGGGAACATGAACACAAAGGTTCATAGCACAACCTGGGCATTTTTAAAAGGAAACCTGGGGGACAACAGCAACAATATTTATTAATAATGCTATAAAACACAGGCATAATAGTACCAAAACCATCTCTTATTCATAAAGACCATAAATAACCACCTGAACATGGGGACAAAAAAGTAGGTTTCTATTTACCTGGAAACAACAAAATAAAATGTCTGTCACAGGTGTCCACAACACCATAAGAAAATAACTGTCAACTCTATTTTTCAGTTAAGCCTCTAAGAACACACTGAGAAGGGGCAGATGGCTGTGCAAGGACTGATGCAATTGAAATACAAGTTCCAGCCAGCCAACAGCCCCCAAAATGCTGTGTTTAAACCCAACTGCACCCAAACTACACACGCTGTGATGAGTGTGCCTGGAAATCAAACTGGTTTCCCAAGCATGGCCTAATTTTCCATGTTCACATGCACGAGATCTCTTGGTTGGCCTCACACTTGGTGACTGGGTGAGGAGGTAAATCAGGGACAAACAGGAATAAGTAACATATGAAAAATCCTGATTCCTGCCCTCATCCTCCCAAAAATCTAAATCAAACAGCACTGATAATTAGAAACGCAAAAAAACCTACTCTCCTAATTACAGAACTGGGGAACAACCTACAGAATACAGCAAAATGTTCAGCATTGAGCAGCTGCCCCCCAGTCTCCTCCCACAGAGGCCTCCCTCAGTCCCCCCCTCTGCTCACCTGGACGTTCTGCACTGGGCACTCCTTCTTTGCCAGTTTGAATGCAAAGTAGGAGACCTGATAAATGTCAGGTCTCTTATCAGGGTCTGGCTCAAGCATATACCCTGGAAGAGGCAGAGATGTGACATCAGAAACAGAGCAGACAGATGCACATGAGCCAGCTGTGGCAGCTCCTCAGACTGCACAGAATGAAGGAATCTCTCGGGATTGGGGTGGGGAGGCCCTGGCACAGGATCCCAGAGGAGCTGTGGCTGCCCCATCCCTGGGAGTGTCCAAGGCCAGGCTGGACAGGGCTTGGAGTAACCTGGGACAGTGGAAGGTGTCCCTGCCCGTGGCAGGGGGTGGGACTGGATGGTTTTAAGGTCCCTTTCAACCCAAACCATTCCATGATTGTCCACTTGGTACAAGCAGGGCTAACAGGGTGCTCTGCCTCCTTCAGAGCACCTGGTCAGGTCAGGGCTCAGCAGGGCTGAGCTGCTCGTGGGCTCAGCTGGGAACGGGGCAGGACAGACAGCCAGGATGAACCAGGACACATTTTCCAACACAGCTATGACCAATCTGCCTCCAGGGCAAGGAGGGGAAATGCTGCCTGCTCAGGGAATAGCAACTGGGTTTGACTTCGTACTTCCCAGTAAACCCACGGGAGAAGAGCTTGATCCAGCCCTGGTGTGTCAGGGGGGCAGGAGGACAAGGCAGCCACAGACACCACTGCATAGATACCCCACATGAGCAAAGAAAATACCAGGCTGCTCTGCAAACACATCCAACTCTGTGTGAGTCAAGATTGTGGCTAGGAAGAGAAAAAATCAAATGCTGTGCTGGAAACAAGAGAGCTGCCCCAGCTTTGCCAAGAGTAGTGCATTGTACACTTAATTACACAATCACTCTAGTCAGTGGGTTATTTATAAATCATTTCAGTTCTGCTTCCCAGTTCACAGAAGATGAATTCTTATCACTAGTCTAAGTCACTGTGGTTCTTTTCAGTTCCTTATCCAAACAGATTTATTACTGGAGAAATACGTTTCTGCATAAATAGGCTTATTGTGCAAGTTCCTGTAGGACTCAAACCAAACGGTTGTCTGTGTTCCTGCCCTTCCCCAGAGCTCACCCCAGCCTGGCC
This sequence comes from Corapipo altera, assembly GCF_003945725.1. Classification (NCBI taxonomy): domain Eukaryota; kingdom Metazoa; phylum Chordata; class Aves; order Passeriformes; family Pipridae; genus Corapipo; species Corapipo altera. The sequence goes on along the minus strand of NW_020885063.1, from coordinate 148,622 downwards.
AAACAGAAACTCCTTTGTCACAGCTGGCCCTCCAAGAGTGATCTCCTAAGCTTCTAAAAGATCACTTTAACCAACCCCTGGGCAAGCAAGTCTCCTAAAAGGAGAGGAGAACTGCTGGTTTTCCTGTGGGAGCAGAGAACATGAGAACAGAACACCTGTGCTGGGTTTTGGCTCCGTGGGAGCTGCCTGTCCCTGTCAGACACTCACGGATGAGGCAGTGCATGTCCTGCGAGTGCCGCGAGTTGTCCGGGATGGTGAAGGTGCCGTCACAAATGGCCACCTGGCTCTCCCCAAAGGGCAGGGTGAAGTAGCACAGCTTGTACAGCAAACAGCCAAGGGCCTGGGGAGAGAGAACAGAGCAGGGACTGAGCAAACGGCCAAGCACAGCTCAAACACCACGGCACAGACAGGGAGGGGGCTCCAGCCTGGGTATCCAGGTCCTGTGTGATGTCAGGCTTGCACCCAGCACCCCTGGGATGGACCTGGAACACGGGTACAGGGCAGGACACACCCATGGAGAGCTCAGCTCTCCCCTGTTAGGGAGACACTGCTCTGGGGGACTGTGTATCATCAACCCTGCACGGCTCCACAGAGCACAGCCCTTCATGTCACTGAACACGCAAAGCCTCTTTCTGCCACACACTGAGAGAAAAAAGCAAAGAAACAGCACAAATAAATGGCAACCATCATCATTAATACATTTATTCTGACAAAGAGAAGCCCAAACTGTTTCCAAGCTTAAGTTCAAACAACCTTTCAGCTGTTCTAAATAAATGCCAGGGAAATACAGCTCATTCTGCAGCCTGCCAGGCTGTACCACCCTTCCCTCCACTGCCGTGCTGCTTTTGGCAGCAAGAACCACCACCTATTGCAAAAGAAAACACAATTTCTGCACAAAGGGCTAATTATGAAACACTCCCACCACCTCAGAGGGGAGAACAGGAAACATTTCCTAATCCTAAGCTACTCATCATCAGCTCATCTCCTTTGTCACAGGGTTTCTCAATTAAACTGCTCTCTGGTTTACAATCACCTCAGCAGGTTTGAAGGGAAGGGAGGTTTGCAGCAGGACAAGCACTGGAACAGGACTGGAAGCTGAGGCTCCCTATGCCCACCAACACACACACTGGTCTGGACACTCCAAGGGTCACAGGAACAGAATTCCTGCCATGCCAGGAAGAGCAGAGCCCCTGGATCTCCACCTTTCCCATTATCAGAGGAAGGAGTGCAAATCCTGGCTCTCCTCTGGCTGCCTCTGAGGCCCTGACTGTCCTTTCACAGCTGGACCTTCCCTCTCCACTCCCACCCAGTGCTGTGCCTGATCCCACAGACTCCTGCTGAAATGTGCTCCCACAGGAGCTGCTGCTCCCAACTCCAGCTGAGCTCCCTGAGAGCAGGGGACTCTTCCCAGGAGGTGTCACACCAGCAATTTTCCCTCTTGTACATGCACAGCTATTGTACATCAAAACCCTTTTTCTGCTTCTGCTGTGTTACTTCCTAGCTCAGGGCTCCAGAAACCACACAAACACTCCCAGTTACCACTTTAAACACTTCCAAACATCTGCTGAACTGCCTCTATGCTCCAAACGGCACAGACTCTTTTCCACCACTGTCCCATCCGAAGGGAAGGGAAGCCTTCCACCCTGGATCAGGTTAGCCAGGAATGGATTCCACTCCAGCTGAATTCTGCTCTCACCACGAAGAGCATGGCAGGATTGCCCTGATCAGCAGGAACAGCAGTGCAGGAGTTTGGCCTTTGGCCAGTTTGCCAACTCAGCCCTGTGTTACACAGGATCACCCACTACTGCTGCGGGGAGCAGGTCCATTTGCTCGGGTTTCTATTCAGTTCTGAACAGTAACTTCTGTCTCACATGTCTACACCCCAACTCCGGCACAAGAAACTAAAATATTCCAAATTTTCTGCTTTAACTCTTCAGATATGAAATCAGGTTTGCCCTGTTCAATCCTGGAGCTTCATACATAAAAAATTCAAACCACACGAGAGGAGCACACACATCTCATCCAGCAGCCCCCTGCTCAGCAGGAACTCATCAGACACATCAGCAGAGGAACTCTTCATTCAGAAATGCCCAGGCTCTTCAGGAAAGCAGGTTAGCCCAGTTTCCCTGCCCTCAAGGCAGTGAAGCAGCTGCAGCCTGGCTGGGGGTGTCAGTGGTTTCCATACGTACCCATATGTCTGCTTTTGTGGTGATGAGTTTGCCACTGTACAGGTTGACCATCTCTGGTGCTCTGTAGGATAATGTAGTGTACCTGCAGAGAAACATCCATCAGGGAGCTCAAAAGGGGTATCAGAGGCATTTTCACTGTGTCACAGTTCCAAATACATCCAAATTCTCTCTTTCCCTATTCATTTTAGGAAAAAAGATACTAAGATATCTACTTAAAAAAATCTTTAACAGCATCATGTGCTACATACCTCAAACACTACCTCTACCTCTAACAATAAAACACCCCTGCAAACTGCCCTGGAAAGCCAAAACAGTAACCACAATCCATTCTAAAACAAGGAATTCACTCACGAAAATGCACAGTCATTTTAAGAACTACAACAGAAATATTCAAGGATGCAAAGTATTAACAAGGTCAGTAATCGACTGTCCTCTGCAGTGTCCTCACTGCAGGGCTGTGGCCAACTGTATCACAGATTGTAACTGGGTATGTGGCTCCTAAAAACCAGATTTCACACCAGGACTCCTGCTCAGAGCCACTGTAAGCAAGGGAAGGGCCACTGTGTACCTCAAACCAGAGCTGGAATCTGCCTCATGTGAACAGATCCCCACAAACAGTACAGCTGGAAACTGCACCAGAGTTTAAGAGATTCTCCTGATGAGCTTTCCTATCAGCAGGTCTGTAATTTCTGCTGTGGCACTTTGCCTGCTGCTTACCTTGATCACAGGAAAGCATCACTAAAGGCAGAGGTTTTGTAGGCTTAAGGGTACAAACAGGGCATTCCAAAGGGACTGCAGCACTGGATTAGGAGAGCTCTGATGACTCCAAACAAACAAGTCTAGGAAATCCAAGCAGGTGTAGCTGCATTCTAACAAAAAGGAGGCTCTGCACACATCTCTAACCAGTCAGGATGTTGTACTGACAGAGGTGGCAAGTTTGCAGCAGTGATGTTGTTAAAACTAAAGCAAGACCAAGGACCAGGAGTGTGCTCCATCCCTGATCCAGATCCTGCTGAACTGCAAGGAAGTCCCCTTTGCAGAAGCACCCAGGAGCACCAGATGCTGCCAGGACAGCTGGCTGTGGATGGGACAGGAGAAGGAGCTGGATTAAAGCCCTCCAGGGCTTGACACTTCCCATGCAGAGCCGAGATGGGGCCCTGAGTCACTGCTCGGGAAGGACAGGGATTGTGTCATCCCTGGCAGCTCAAAGGAACCAAGAGAAATGAAGGACAGAGACAGAGTGACCCCACACAGAACAGAACAGGTCACTGCCTGCAAGGTGGGGCAGCTCCTCTGCATTACACACTCAGTCCTTCAGCTCCAAAGCAATTACATCAAACTCAATTTACTGTTCCACCTTCCCCCGGGCACTCATTTACCTGCAGCACACACTGCCATGCAGCACAGCCAAGCTGCTGCAGCAGGCCTGAGCAGAATTAATCCCAGCACAAGACAAAATTACCCTTCAAACACAAACTAGGCCCGAGCTAAAAAGGCAAAGCACACTTACTTTTTGATCTCCTCCTCGACCGCGTTCACCCCCTCCGTCTGGGGGTTCTGGAATTTGTTGGTGGCACTCCCGAAGTCACACAGGACATAGTGGCCACGGTCGTGCAGCAGGATGTTTTCAACCTACAAGCGTCACAGACAGACACAGAGTCACTCAGACAAAAAATATTCCGGGTTTTTTTTCCACAAGCCAAGGTTTTCAGTGCCTGAAGACATCTCAGACACATCTGACACGAAGGCGTAACACGACAGCGAAGCAAACAGGCCTCTGTCACAGCCCCTAAAATAGAAGTCAAACGATGGAAGCACAGTTGTAACACTGCCTTCCATCCTGCCACCCCTCCCTTCTCCTCCTGCAAGCACAGTTCTGCCTCTGCCAGGACTACCAGGACAAGAACAGTGGCATCTCTGGTGCTCAGTGTCCCTGTGCTGCTGTGCCCCTGCTCTGGCATCTGAACAGGGGACAGCAAATCCAGCTGTCCCCAGCTGTGCAAAGGGCTGTCCACGGGACAGAGAGGAGGCAAACACATGACAGCACACACACTTCTGTACTGTATGAAATTCAAACACATCTCCAGGCCTTTGCCTGCACTCCCCCTGTCCCTGAGGGTCTCGTTCCAAAATGCTCACACTTTAGGTGCCCCTTCTCAGGTGTTGGGTACCCCACAGTCCCTGAACAGGGGCTGGAACAGCCAAGGTTCCTCCAGGCTGCTGAGATGATCCCTTTCCCTTCAAATATTATATGGTACCTTGAATCAGGCAACTGAAAGAACTACTGAAACAAACACCTGGGACAGTTGAAAAAATAAATAAAATCAGCAGAAACACTGCCTTCCCCTCAATACTCACACTTAATCATGCAATAACAAAAACCTAGCAAACTGCCTGAATGTTTCAACACAGACTTAAAATGTGTAAAACCCTGGGTTCAGATCTCTGGTTCAGCAGAGCAGCCCTGTTCTCCACTCCTCATCTGTACAGAGGCATTAAGAGCATGTTCTCTCGAGGGAACACACAATTTTTCATGTCTTTATCTTCAATCAGTGTCAAATGCTCAGATACAACAGCGAGATAAGACACACTGCTCATACAGTTCAGAAAAAAACCCCACATGAGCATCTGCTAACAAAAACCTTTGGAAGTGGAGCTCCCCATCAAGGATGAGCCTTACAAGAAGGAAAGAAAAAGGAGGAGTCAGCATTTTAAGCATCAGAAAACGCAGCCAAATTAGAGCAGCTGAGGGGGAGAAGGCTGGCTTGGAACCAAGGGTTAAACATCCCCCTTCTCCCCCCGCCATCCATCTGCTTTGAATAAAGCACTGCACACAGATGTTCTCCCCAGCACATCCACACTGACTGTTATTCCCTCTTTGCTGCAAATATTCCTCAAGCGTTGCCAGAAGAGTCCTCCCTCTTTATCTGGTCGAGAAGTCCGAGGTGATTTTTCACTGAAATGTCCTGCAAGGTTTGTTAAACGTCACCACTGGACTATCCAGCAACCAGGTTTGGTCAGTAACTGCCAGTAAAAGGAAAAAATAAATACAGCAAAACAAAGCTCCTGAATCACTGCTACTGCCTGCCAGGCCAGAGAAAAGTGTCTTTAAAAGGAGTATGGAGGTGTCTTCTTCTGGTCAAACTCCCAAAAAGCTGCACTCCAGCTCCCAGCACTGCTGAGCATTTACAACTCTGGCTGCAAACTTCAACACAAAGTCAGACTTAGACCCCAAACAAAAGCCTTTAAGGGAAACAATGAGTTGGTTTAAGTTTTGTTGGTTACAGAGCATAGCTTCAGTCTTTCCAAACTAAATGCTTCTTTGCTAAAACAGAACTAAAGTATAAAACCCCCTGCACAGACATGCTGGGAAGGGATAAGGACTGGGGCTTTAAGTAGTGAATTCAACACCCATTACCCTCTCCTGAGAGCAAGGGCTTAAAGGCGAGTATTCCTAAGCTCAGGTGGTGATTTGGGAGGGATGCATGACCAGGGCACACTTCCTAACTGCTTTCCAGCACCTTCATATCTCTTCAGAGATGTTTCAGCTGCCCTTTCTCCCCTGGCACCGCTCACTGTTCCCCTCTAACAGCTCATGGAGCATTTCCTGGCACGGAGCAAAAGCCACGTGGCACCTTAGAGCACTGACTGATTTTGGCACAGGGACACTCCAAACATGGCCAACAGGAGGGTTTTACCATTACAGGACTGAACAATTCTACATATCACACTCAACAGATCCAGTCAAACAAATCCCAGGCTTGTTGGTGGCATCAGGGCAAGACTTGGCATTCCAAAGAGTGATGGAAGGCAGAGAGGTGACAGCAGCACAGTGGGACTGTCTGATCACACCACACAAGGGCTAAGAGGAAAGCAGGTGAAACTAAATCCTTATCCTGAGAGCACAACCCCCTGGGCATTGCAAAAAGTAGGGGAAGGAAAGGAGAAAGAGGTTTGCATCAACAGCATCCTCCGGGTTGCCTGACACAGTTTTTGGTGCATCCTGCTGTGTAGCTGCTACAAGGGAAATCATCTGCTCATCTCCCATCCAGTCACCTGCTCCTGGAACCAGGGGGGTTCAGACCACCAGAAGCACCACAGCTAGAAATGGGAGACCTCTCCCTGCAGAAATCCAAGCTGGTTCTAAGCTGGTGCTCTGAACAACAGGAGTTATGAGATGTGAGACTGGAAAGACGAGGTTAAATATAAAACAAGCCACGCAAACAACTGCCCCAGGTACGGGGTAGTTGTGTAAATCAGGATCACCAGCCCTAGGCAGATTTTGCCCTTCCTCCACCTCACTAAACCCTGCTCCTCTGGGGTCTGACAGGTCTAGTTTCTTACAGAGACTCCAACACAGCAGCAGAGTGATATAACAGATTGCCATAAGGTTTGGCCATTTGTTCTGCACTGTCAAAAGGCCTAAACTAAAAATACAGGAATTGATCTTACCCCAGAAAGGAGAACAAAAATAAACTTTTTAGGACTGCCCTGCAGCAGCAGCGGCCCATGAACCCTAAGGGTGAGGAAAGTCCCTGCAAGAACCAGTAAAGATTATACTGCCAGTGAATCCTCCTCAGAGGGGTCCGGACTGGGGCACCAGCAGCACACAAGAGGCTTCTGCATTTTAGGGAAAAAGCTGCATCAATATACACCTGGTTTTGTGGCAACCAAAGCAGAAGTAATGAAACATCCCAGCCTGAACTGCACAGCATGCAGCTGGCACAGCACCTGAGTCACTCAGACCAGGCAGGAAAACCTTAACACACAGGGGTGACACGGGATCCTCTCTTGGCCCTCACTCGCAGTGAGATGGCCCCTTTTGCCTACAAAACTCTGGGGAAAGGTGCTGTTGTCCCTCGGTCACTTCCCGCCAGGGGGGACTGTGCCAACAGGAGGTGGTTCTGCTTCAGGCAAAGCCTGTTGGGTTAATTCAAAACCAGAGCCACAGGCCACTGAGACTCCTCCAGCTGCGCTTGTCTGAAAGGGCTGAGAGCTCATTCACAGGATCCCTGCTGCTGGCAGGAACCTCCAGCACCAGACACATCAAAGAGCTGCAAGGCAACAAAAGGCCTCCAACCCCCAGGCAGCTGCCTCCAAAACCAACATCTGCCCCCTCTTCAGCAGGGTTATGTTCACCCCAAGAAAACACCTAAGGATGGACGCCCTCCTTACACCCAGAGCCTGTACAGATCTTCTTTGGCCCTTAGTCTCTCTTGGCTTTGCAACTCCCCCTTGACAGTTTTAACTCAAATAAAGTCAAAATATATATAAATCATTAATTCTGCATTCGTGCTTAGATCCCCAGAGGTCCCCACAACAGAAATAATACACTATTCAACCAGAAAATTATTCCAAGCAGAGAAGAGCCAACTCTGACTCTGGGCACAGTCTACCAAGAGCCAGGCCTTGCAAAACCTCCCTGATCTAGGCAGTGGGAGCTGGCTATCAGACCCCAACAGCCCATTTCAACTGCAACTCAGGGCAGAAAGAAACACTCAACTCACTAACCCAGCACAGATGTCCCAGATTCATTCCCAGGCCACACAATGAGTTTGTTCTTTGTGAAAAACCCCAGGGATTCACCAAAAAGGTAACGGCAGGGGTTGATGTCAGCTGGAGAGGTTCCTGTTCCTCATCCTCTCATCCCAGTTTTCCTGGCCTATACAAACCTCTGCAAGATGTCCACAGACTTTACCAGCTCTAAATCCAGGCCTCAAACTGATAGGAGACCACCTGTTTCCCTCTGGAAAACACTCACAGGAGTTATTTCTCTGTCCAAACCAACTGAGTAGTGGGGTCCCCGTCACTTCAAACGTGCCAACCCACCCCAGACCCCGAGGATTCCTGCCCCTGCCCCACCTGGCTCTCCTTGGCATGGGGGCATCTTTGGCTCCCACAAAACAACGCGGCACAAACAAACATCTGTGAGGGCTCTGAAAATAGAACCTGCCCCACAAAGCACATCTGAATTTCAAATCTGCTCAGCAGCCTCCTTCCTTCTTGGCTGAATATTTTATTCCGGCATTTTACGAGCTTGTAGAGAGGAAAGGGAACATCTTTTTGTTTGCTTGATTACAGGCATGGGATTTTTCCCAAGCTCTCCTTGCAGGCCCAGCCCTGTTCCCAGCTAAGTATGCACAGTTTTACAACACACTTTCATGGTCAGAGCTCTAGAGGCCAGTTCCAAAAGCTCCTAATAACTCCTGCCCCACGGCCAACACCTCCTTTTAATGTGGGTCCAGGTAACAACCTCATAGCATATTTTTTGTGAGCAACCTTAAATCATCCAGGGCGTTTCAGGGGGTAGAAAGTCACTGTGAATAATTCATCAAGTACACTCTGGCACGTGTGCAAACCAGAATTATTCACAAACATTTGTGTTTAAAGAGATCTATAGATGGTAAACATATGGTGAGCAGCAATGAGAGGCTCATTTCTTTTTTTATCTTCCAATAGAGAGGTGTATTCATGCCCACTTTTCCTCATTACTAACGAGGGAAGCACAGCACTGGCACTGGCGTAGGCAGCAGGCAGACAGTGAGGATCACAATCACAGAATGTGCTGAGTTGGAAGGGACCCACAAGGATCATCCAGCCCAACCCTCAGCCCTGCACAGGCCCAGCCCCAAGAGTCACCCCCTGTGCCCCAGAGGATCATCCAAACCCTCCTGGAGCTCTGGCAGCCTTGGGGCTGTGCCCACTGCCCTGGGGAGCCTGGGCAGTGCCCAACCACCCTCTGGGGGAAGAACCTTGTCCTGGGATCCAACCTGAGCCTGCCCTGACACAGCTCCAGCCATTCCCTGGGTGCTGTCCCTGGTCCCTCCAGAGCAGAGTTCAGTCCCTGCCCCTCCTCTGCCCCTCCCCACGGAGTTGGAACTGCAGTGAGGTCTCCCCTCAGTCTCCTCTGCTCCAGCTGAACACACCAAGTGCCCTCACACGGCTTCAAATTAAGGCCCTTCCCCATCCTCGCTGCCTCCTTTGGTCACTCTCTAAGGGCTTAACATCTTCCTTATATCCCAAACTGCCCCCACATCCCGGGTTATTCCGACACTCCCTGCTGGCCCCTGGAGCACAGAGCTCACCTTCAGGTCCCTGTGGATGATGGGGGTCTTGCACTGGTGCAGCCTGGCCACAGCCTCGCAGGTGTCACAGAAGATCTGCAGGACCTCGCTCTCGGAGAAGCCGGTCTGCAGGCGCTGGTTCATCAGGTTCACCACCTGCCCTCCTGCACAAACAGCACACGGGGTGAGCTGGGACAAACAGGCACACAGGGTGAGCTGGGACAAACAGGCACACAGGGTGAGCTGGGACAAACAGGCACACAGGGTGAGCTGGGACAAACAGGCACACAGGGTGAGCTGGGACAAACAGGCACACAGGGTGAGCTCCCATCAAACAGGCACACAGGGTGAGCTCCCATCAAACAGGCACACAGGGTGAGCTCCCATCAAACAGGCACACAGGGTGAGCTCCCATCAAACACCACACAGGGTGAGCTCCCATCAAACACCACACAGGGTGAGCCCCAGTGCCCCAGACACGCTTGTCCTGCTCTGCTCTCCACACTGGGGCTCTGCAGGTGGCACATGAGGAGCTCACGAGTTCAAATTAAGCTCACAACAAACCTTCCCCAGAGGCTTTTTGCAGTCTGCTTACTCAGCTTGTTTTGTTCTCATCTCCTCCCCTAAATCCCAGGGTTTGCATAACTTGGGCAGGCGTTACAGCTCACCTGGGCAGGTGTTACAGCTCACCTGGGCTCCAGGCAGAGCTTCCAGAGCAGCACACCAGCTCCCACAGCCCACCCTCCCCTGGCTGTGTCAGCACTCAAGTTATTCTGACTAAGCCACATAATTTTCTTTTTTTCTTCCGAGTAAGACTTATTTTGTCCAACTAGAGGAATAAAAGGTTGAATCTGGGGCACCCACAGTCCACAGATTAGCTTGCCACATGTAAGCAAGAGGAGGGAGGGAGGGAGACATTCAGAAAACCCACACACTCAGTGGCTTGGCTGAAGTTGTCAACTGGCAAAGAAATTAAAAATCCATCTGTAACAAGGGAAACTCCAGACAAACAAAACCAAGTTTTCATGAACAAGTCCTGAATTGGCCTCAACTTTGAGGTTTTGTTGCTGTCAAGGCCTTTCCAAAACAATCCAGAGGTTCTTTCCCTCTCAGAATGCCCCATATAGACAAACTCCCTTCTGAGGCTTTGGCCAAACAGAACTGTATCACTCCACATCACAAGTGTCGGAGAACTTCCATGGTAGGAAAGAAAAACTCAGTTTAATAAACAGTACAGCTGTGAACATTTTACATTCAAAATGAGTGTGGTTCTGCACACAAAGACACTGATTTGGTTTGGAAACCGTTTGCCACAAAAGGAAAATCCATGTGTAACAACCATTCCAGTCTGAGTGCTGCAGACAGAGGCAGGCCTGTGCTCAGCAGAGCATCTGGCAAGAGCAAGCCACGTCAGAAATGCCATCTTGCAGCTCTCCTCCTTTCAGATGGAAGGAAACTCCTTAGAAAGATGGATTTTACTTATCAGCCCCAAACTTGGCCAGTGCAGCTGGAGGAAGTGCCTGTGAGTCACTCAGTTCGCAGTTCCCCCCACAGTGGGTTCTGCACATGGAGCTGGGCAGGGATCCCCCAGCACTGCCAGGCCCACTGACCACACTATTCCTTGGGAGAGTTAGGTCTGAGCTTACAAAGAGCTTACTGAATGATTCCTTCAGCCAAACTACACAGCAGGATCTTCCTTTCACCACCAAACAAACCCAGTGCAAGGCACTCAAGATTCCTGCATGACCCAAAGCAGCAAAGAAGACGTGGCAGAACAGAAACCTGCACTGTTCATGTTTAAAGGCATTTTAACATCTAGATGCCCTTGTTGCAATGCACTCAGCTTCAGTCAAAAGCCAGACAGGCCCAAAAATACTTATTTGCATTGACTGCCACCATCCAAACCAGCCACAGACTTCTGAGGTCACCTGGCCAAAACATTATTTTTGCTAAACACTCTTCCTGAGAGAGGCATCTGAGCCCAGCACACGCGTCATGTTCCAAGCACCACATCCCAGCGAGAAAGATCAAAGCTTTGGGACGGCTGGAAGAGCCTGTCTGGCTACAGACAGCCAAGCAAAAAGGTCAGAGGAATGCTTTTTGGTTCACATTATCCATGTCACACTTCTTCCAGAACAACCCTCAGTCAGGCTGAAATGGAACAAAGCTTGCAATGCAACATAAAGAGAAGAAAAATTTCATTCCACAGTCTGGGAGCTTTAGAAGAGCCACTTCTTGTGTGGACCAGCCTACAGACAACAGCAATATGTACTTTAGGGTTCTCCTTCACAATGGAAAGGATCCAGGCCTACCCTGGGCAGGAGCAAAGGTGGTACCACTCCCACGAGCAGAGTCCCCACAGCCTCACATGTCAATCCACTTCTCCACCCCCAGTTCTGGCTTTGCTTTGTTCAGAACAGCTTCCTGGCAGCAAGAAAGGGCCAGGCCTAGAGCAGCTTTTTTTTTTTAAAGGAAGATGCTGTGCAAGTTCCCTGCAGGCACTGAAGGAGCAGCCCACCCATGGCCAACACGCCAAGCCCACACTCACCCCGACAGAAGTCCATGAGGATCAGCACCTCCCACACGTCCCCGCTGCTCACAGAGTTGATGCTGGAGTCGATGTACCCGACGATGTTCTTGTGGCCAGACAGGTCCCGCTGCAAGGCACAGAAATTCCAGCCATGAGCCAGCCATGCAGGGCAGCAACCTCCTGCTCTGGTTCCTCCACGCTGCACAGGCTCCTGTCACTCTGGGTTAATCACAACGTAGAGCCTGAACAAACCTGAGCTCTGTCTCTACCTGTTTTCCTTCCAGAAGGATTTGAGACAAACAGCAGAGAAACAGCCAGCCTGGTGCATTAACCTGTTCAGGACTGGTCAGATTTTGGCACATTCCCAGGCCAAGCCCCCAGAGCTCCTCCTCTGCACAGGGCAGATGGTGGTGGTGGCCATGCAGGACATGTTGTACTTACTTCTCTCGTCTCCTTCCACTCTTCTGCTGACAAAAAATATCCTGAATCTTCACTATAAAAACCCACTAAACCAACAAAATAAATCTTAACCTTGCTTTTCAAAGTGCCTTATTTTAAGTAACCTGGTGGGTTAAAGCACAGGTTCTCATATCAATGACTTTTCATAGAATCACAGCCTGGTTTAGGCTGGAAGGGACCTTAATCATCATCCAGTTCCACCCCCCTGTCATGGGGACAACATGCTAAACCTACAGGGAGAAGTCATTTCTTTGGGATTCCAGCTTCACACACAGCCCAGTCTGATGCTCAGCTTCATCAGTAAAAGAAATCAAGGTTCTGCTGGGCACATCCTGCTCTGACACTGTAGGGCTGCAAAAACCAAAGTTTAAAATAATTCCTTATTGCAGAAAAGCTGGGAAAGAAGGAATTGTTTCCCTTTAGGACAAAGATGAGTGCCTAGGATCCAGTCCAGGAGCAAGAGGACCTGCTGAGTAAGAAAGGTCCTCCTCACCCTCACCTTCCAGGCGAGCCACACATTCCAAAGGCACCAAAGACACAGAGGCAACAGAAAGCACCAGCAAGTAAAACCCAAGTAAACAAGCTCTGTGAGCACAGCTAAAACTTTTGATGTGAGATCTGATCTCAACTTTTCCCACGGAGCCATGGGGATGACAAACCATGCCCAAAGCTTCATTGTGCTATCACAAACACCAGCACTTCACTTTAAGGGTATTAACCTCATTAAAAGCTACACCCAGAATTGCCACAGGTAAGAGTTTCTGATATGATCATCTACCCCAAACCTGTACCTTATGTGGTAAATTCACAGAATGAGGATTTTATATATTTTATATTTCCTTCCCCACCAGCAGCTGCTCTAAATGTTCATCAATATCTTTGGATACAACTTCAGAAGTGGCACTTCCCATGTTTACCAGGCTGCAAATCTATTTGGATCATCTCCATTTTGTCTTTGTTCAGAGATGCTAAGTTTAAAACAGCTACCCTATCAAGTCCTGTATATATATAATCTAGAGAAATATCCCAGAGCTCGTTACAGATACTTTCCCATTTCGAAAGCCCTGACAGTAACCACCCCAAAACTACTGTTTAAATCTCCCAACCCCATCGATGCTGAGATAATCTTCATCCTGCCCCAAAGGAGGAGAAGCTGCTGTGATATAGATTTATCTCAGGATGGGGGTCTGCCATTCCTGCACTGATTGCAGTTCAGACACAGCTACATCAGAACCATCAGCCTTTTCTGATGAGGTCTAACAGACTTTAGCTCTCAATTAAAGATTGGCAGACTGAATTCCAGCACCCCCAGCCATGCTTGCCTCTTCGGCTCTTCCTTTTCCCATTAGGCCACAGGGTTGACACGGGAGCCTTTTCTCTCCCCCCATTTTCCTGAAACTCCCTGGGTTTTTTACTACCAGGTTTTGTTTGTCCACTGGAACTACTTACATTTGAAATAATTCAATACTAGACTTTCCCAGTCACATAACTCCAGGAGTCAGGTTTTGCTAAGAAAATGCAGTTTGTGACCCGATGTTACAGAGATCAGAGGCAGAAGGTGAACAGGCTCTCCCACCACTCCACTGCAGTGTGGTGTCCCAGCACAGCCCAGTGACTCACCATGATCTGGATTTCCCTCTTGCAGACCTGCAGGTCGTACTCGTTATTGACGTACATCCTCTTCAGGGCACACTTCACCCCATTGCTCGTCCTCACCAGAAACACTATTGCAAAGCCACCTGTGGGAGACACAAAATCACCCTGCTCGTTAACAAAAAAATCTCTTGGTCTTCACTTCCAGCCCCATCCCTGCCTTGGAACAGTCAGGAGAGGGAGGGCACTGAGCAGCTGCCACCACTCCATGGTGGGAGTGCTCCAGCATGTGCTTGGCTCCAGAGCCTCCAGCTCTGCCCAGACAGTTATTTCTGGGAACTAAAAGGGATTCAAGGGGGTAAATCTTCAATCAATGGCAGCAAAGTTAACATTTAACACTTCCATAAAAACACACAGTTACACCGGTTCCTTGTCCTGCCACACACTGCTCCATTAACTCCGTTATGAGAAGAAAGCTGAAGGACAGCAACGCTGCCTTGGACAGAAATCAGAGCTACAGATCACCCACTGAACCACCACAGCCCTAAACTTAAAAGGCTCCCCGACTTTGAAGCATCCAAGTTACATTACAAAGCTGATTCGTGCAAGAAGCAGAAGAAACATCTCCCACACGTGGTTTGATGTTTGTGCTCTTAAAACAGGACAGAAGAACAAGGGATGAAAAGCCACAATTCATTCTGTGGTCATTGCTATTAGTAAAGCCAGGACTCCCAGGATAAATTGACTTGTTTAGGATGAAAGCCTTTCATCTCTGTCAGCACTGCACCCAAACACAGGGTTTGTATTTGTGGTTCTGGCAGACACAGGAAGGTGACTGGGGATGGGGAATAAAGGCATCAAAGTTTCACACGTGGCTCCAGAGATCGGAATGAATCAGGACTAAGAGGCCCAGGGATCCAAGGAGCCAGAAGTGCTGCAAGGTGGTAAAAAGGGAGGCACGATGACACTGCTGGTGCCACCACCCAACAGCACCTCATTTGCTCTCTGGTACCTCACACTGCACCACACACTCCAGTTTAGCCGCAGGACTCCTAAAGCATCAGCTCACTAGTGAGTTGTGTGTCGGGGCTGCCGTGGCCTTCAGAAGTCCTACAGCAACGAGGGCAGCAGTTGCACACCACAAAAGGCAACTCCCATCCCAAAGAATTCCCTTGTCAAAGTCTGAGCCCTTCGGTGAATCTCGTTCTTCACCAGTTGCCAGAAACCAACAGACTAACCCCACACACAGTTCCACCAGACATGTTTGTACCTGGGGGTTACTCAGCATCTACAGGAGTTGCCTCCACCATGTGACATGTCACACATGACAAACAGAAACTAAATCTGAGTAAAACTCAGCCTTAAAACAGGCTGCACGTGATGACTCCACTCTTGCAACCACCAGTGCTTACAAGCTGTTAACCAACCAACCACCACAGCCAGAGGGCCTACTGAAGCTTTCACTAAAACTGGGCTTTATTTTCACTAAGAAAAGACTGAAGAAGAGCAAATGGCCATATCACACTGCTGTGATCAATGTGTGACCCTCTCCGTTATCAAAAGGCTCTTCTGACATCACAGCCCATCTGCCAAAACAACTCAGGAGGTACAGATGCAAACACCACACCTGTCAGCTCCAGAGCTGCTGAACAGAAACCCCTCTTGGCATGCAACCCCCTCAGTTTTATATGCCACAGTTTGCCACAGGAACTAGAGCAGCATTTCCTAGGAAGCCCACTGACTTTTAGGAGCAGCCCCAGAGATGTTGCAAAAATATGCAACAGAAGGAGGAGAGGGAAAAAAAGGGGGGGGGGGGAAGGAAAGAAAGCATAAAGCATCCCGACTTCAACTAAAAGTCTTAAGAACTACACCCCGGCTGCAAAATGGACATTTCCATGGAGAAAACTGGGACATGGCCCTGGGATACAACGTCCCACAGCTGCTTCCAAGCCCTCGGAGCCCTGCGGGGCCTCCCTCCACACTGCTCACATTCAGACCCCAAAATAACCCCGACTCTCTCTCTGGAGCTGCTGCAAACTGAGGATCTCAAATTACAAGTCGTTTCTAAGAGCTCCTGAACCCGCAGCAGTAGCTTTATTGTTCTCCCCGGCCACATTTGTCTCGTTTTTGGAAGAACAAATCCCCACGTCCCACTGGGGATCTTTAGCCCAAAGGGTGGCTGCTGAAAAAAGCAACACAGCACTACTGATTTTAATTCCCCCTCTTATAATCCACAGTGGAGCCAGTAAGAGATAAGGGACCCATAACCAACACAGCTTCCCCAATCCCTACTGTCTTAACATTTTACATTTTCCAAAATCACTGGAGAGATCAGGTTCAGATTCTTTTTTTCAATTTCTGTACAATACTGCCATCAACCTCAGACACAATCTAGAGAAAACATTAAGAAAAAAAAAGGGTTTTTTTTCCAATTTATTACAGCTCAGTCATCGTCAAAACTTTTTTGTAATCACAAGACTTTTTTGGGAGGCCTTTTTCCCCAAAAATGAGAAATCAGCAGTGACCCATGAGAAGCCCCCCCTCCTCTCCAGGGGTTCAGTTCTCTTCTCCCAGCTCCTGGCCAGGCCTGCAGGATCCAGGACCTCTGTTTACAGTGCCGTGCTCAGCAAAAGGAAACACGAGCTGAGCAGCAAAAACAGAGCAATTAAACTGTAGGGAAAAAAAAAAAAAGCAGCTCCACTAACCCCAAGAACCTCCTCCTAAATCTTTGCTTCAGCTGGGTGGGACTGGTGCCTCTTCAGACCAACTGCTAATGCCTCATTAGCACAGGTCCTTTTCCTCTATCTGGATCCTGGGCTAATTAACAAAGTCACCTCCAGAGCACCCTCATTAGAATATGCACATCATGGTATTTGCTTACAAGCTAACTGGCACAGAAAACTACATTCTGTGCAAGGGAGAGCACAGCTAAAGCATCCCGAGAGCTCAGAGGAGAGAGACATTCAGAATATAAAATATATATATATTCAGAATATAAAAATAAATAAAGTAATAAAAATTAAACTAATGCTTTCTGATACAGGAGTGAAACATCAACGCAGACACATGGCCTGGAGCATCTTCCAAATGCAGCAGTGACACAAATACATCAGGAGAAGCCACATTCAAGAGGATCCTGCAACATCTGCACTTCTACAAGTCACAGGGAAATTACACCCTGGTGCCCTCCTCCCCCTCACCTTTGACTCCTGCAGCTTCAGCTGAGGACACCTCACACCAGCTGTGCACAACCACGAGCCTACTTAGTTACTTTATTATTAAACTCCCTCTGGCTGCACATTAAAGCAGGACAATTTTGCCCCTGGGAAAAGCAGCAGAGCTCCCTCCCGAGAAACAAGGGCTGATTCCATCAGGGACACAGAGCTTTCCACACAGCAACCCAGAGAAAGGGACTGTGCAGGCAGAGAAGCAAAATCTGATGATCCACATCCATTGGGGAGTTTTACTTTCAAACAACTCAAACATCCCCCGGCCCACGTGCCTCAGCTAAAGCAGACCACAACAGTCCTTCCCAGGTTTTGATGGTACCCAGGATTTAGTCCAGAAAGGCACAACAGAATCAAGGATGTCTAACTCCCCCCAGGTGGTCACTCCACATTTAAACCAGAAGGTGTGAAAAATACCACCCAAATTTGAATTTCTCTGCATTTATTACACCTTCCACTGCTAATTGGCTTCAGCACTCCCAGTCTGACATGCAGAGAACGGGGCTGCAAAGAGTAAAACTGCAGGAGGATGAGGGAAGGGAAGAGGGTAGAGACACTCCTCACATACAAATGGCTCCAGAAATCCAAGATCCAAGTCCATTGGCAGGACACAGGTCAGTTTGAAGGTTACTGAGAACCTTCCCCCACAGCCTGCCCTCCAAATGAGCACTCAGGCTGTCACACATCACACACGTTCCGGGCAGGCACAGCCACATGCCAGAGCACAGCGGGGCTGCTGCAGGAATCCTGCTCCCTCCAGGAGTGCTGGGGCTGCCAGGCCAAGGGCAGAGCTGAAGGTACATCTGCTCACGGGCTGCTCGTGCCACAGCCAGTGTACCTGAGGGTCTGAAATGCCAAGGGGTGTCCTTGGCACTCCGTGCCCAGACCTGGAGAGATTTCCTGTCGAGTTTTCTGTGCACAGGAGATGATTTGGGAGCTTTGGTCTATCCTTCACCTCCCAAATCCCTCAAATGTTTATTACCAACTGTGCAAAGCAAATGGCACTGGCCCCAAACTGTTGCACTGCAGATAAAAGTTGAACACATTAAGGTTGGAGTGAAGGTGCACATGCAAGTTATTTGAAGCATTTGAAACCTTTTTATGGCAAACTGCGACCAATATTTCAGATTCAGGCCCAAAGAGCAGCTCAGAAGGAGCTGTGCCCCTGCAGGGACCTCAGGAGCAGCACTGCTGGGGTCAAACAGCTGGCATCAAACACAACTCAGGTTTCCCAGCAAGGTGTGACAGGAGAGGGGCAGCAGGACCCACCAGATGCCTGAAACGTTCCCTCAGCAGCATCAGCCAGCCCAGCACAGCCCAGGGAGGGACAGAGCTGTCAAGCACCTGGACTGCAGCCAGCACTGCCTAACCAAGACTTTCTAATGGATTTAAGAGTTCTGCTTCCCCCACCAGCAGCATCAGCCAGCAGAGGAGGGGCTGTTCCCCAAAGCTGGTGGATGTATCCCAGGGGTTGTAGGCTAAGGGTGGGAGCACCTGCCTGGTCACTGCCCAGCCCACAGCCACGCTTTGCTCAGACAAGCACCCAGCACCCTCTGAACTCTGAAAGTCTCACAGCACAAGGCTGAAATGAATACAACCCTCACCTTGGCTTTTAACTTAACAGCTGGGTCACTCTCCCTCCTTGCCCATTACAGATCTACAAACCACCACCTCCTCAGCCTCAAGGACCTTCAGCTTCCAGAGCCTCAGACCACAACCAATTTCTCCCTCCTTATTCCAACCCCCAACTTTGCTAAATCTGGGCAAAGCTGAAAGGCAGTAGATGAAAGACAAATGGACAAGCAATGATGCTGAAGCCCTGCCAGATGCACATTACAGGACCATTTACTGGTATTCTCAGAGAAGGCAGGAGCAGGCCAGGAACACCCAGCTCCGAGGGAACAGACATCCCGGGATCTGTGTGACTCCCAGCCTGCCAAGGTCAGCGCAGGAGCCTGAGCTGCCTGGGGTGAAGGCAGATCTTTGTGCCACATGGGGCCAGCAAGGGTGGGTCCCACACAGGCAGAGCTCAGAGGCAAAGTATTCCAGGCACCAGGAACATCCCAGGTCTTTGCTGGTAGAGCCTCTTTTCCAGTGAACATATGGAAAGCAAAAAGCAAGAGATCAGTCCAGGATTCAGCTGCGAATAAATCCAGAGATTTGCAAGCACCAGAAGGGACAAAAGCAAGAACTAAGCCTGAGTGTCAGCTCAGGGGACAGTTTTCCCCTGCACAAGTGCCTGTGAGTTAAAAGTTTTGAAGGAAATTCAACTCCTTTCTATACCAGCCAGCAGAAGCTGTATTTTAATATCATTCTCATGCTAAGATACAAAAAGATATCTATATGCTCGTTCTTAAGACACATTAACACTGTTGAGCAGGCAGCACATGGTCAGTGTTGGGATCACCATCAGCTCAGAGCCAGCACCAGCCACAGGTCTCTGGGGAAACATTTTTTGTGCCTCTTTGGCACTTTAGGCCTGTGTCAACAGCAGGGAAACATGGTTATCATGCTACACACTGCTGGCCTGACTGCTGTTCTTGCTAAAAGGTTTTAGGATAAGCTGAAAAAATACTGGCAAGTTCCAATTATCTCCAGTCAATACAGATGCCAAAGCAATTTTCCATGCAGGTTTGTGTCAGGGCACTGGCCCGTTGCCAGCACTGGTAGTTATGTTTTCAGCCCTTCTGTAATTTCAGCAGGATGCAGAGCTGTTCACAGCCAGGCAAGCACTGCTAAACTAGGTAAGAGCAGCTGCCCAGGGCTGCACGTGATCCCCCCGAGCTGCTCCAAGGTAAGGAGATAGCACTGGGCTCAGTTGAAGGGATTCACGTGGATTGCACGTCTGGAATCCTCCTGCACCCAGCAACACTGACCTGCAATCACCCACAGCATTTGCACCCATGGAATTTGCACTAAGTGGTGTTATGGTGAGGAAGAGCACAGACAAATGGGTTGCTTCTTCCATCACCCTGTTGTGACAAGCTCCTCTAGAGGTGCCTTTCACCAGGGATCCCATAAATCAGCCAAGCCCAGTAAGTGCTGCCACTGCAACTGTAGTGTGAACAGCACAAACCTCATCCTCTATGGACACATCCCATCCTCCATGGACACCTCTCATCCTCTATGGACACATCCCATCCTCCATGGACACCCCTCATCCTCCAAGGACACCCCTCATCCTCCATGGACACCCCTCATCCTCCATGGACACATCCCATCCTCCATGGACACCCCTCATCTCCATGGACACCCCTCATCCTCCA
>NW_020885063.1:85245-128284 GCF_003945725.1 Corapipo altera | reverse complement strand
ATCCTCCATGGACACCCCTCATCTCCATGGACACCCCTCATCCTCCAAGGACACTCCTCATCCTCCAGGCACCCCTCATCCTCCAGGGACACACGGACACACCTGCTCCTTCTGGGATGGCACGCTGGGGGTAGTAAGGGAACCACCTGAGAACTTCCTTCCTACTACCACAACTGTGCCATCACCATCACCTCCTCAGCCTGCTCCACATCTTCACCCCCTCAGGTAACTCAAACACAGCATTCCTGCAGGCATGTGTTGTGCCTGCCAGACAGGCCCTGTTTGCAGAGAATCATGGAATATCCTGAGTTGGAAGGGACCCACAAGGACCCAAGTCCAACCCCCAGCCCTGCCCAGGACAGCACAAGAATCCCACCACGCTTTGTCCACGCTGGGCCAAAATAAAGCAAGTTCAGCTGGAGCCAGACAGTGTTTGAAGCCCCAACTCAAGAGACCACTTCACCTGAGTTAATCATAGTCCAGGAGCAGGGCTGGACTCTGCCCTGTGCACACAGAGAAAAGGAGGTTGGACTTCACAGGATCTGCGGGACCAAAGGCCACCAGTGCTCCCAGAACACATTCCTGTGTTCCCCAGCTCTGCTGGTCCCCTGCCAGAGACAGCAGGTACACCAACAAACAGGAACAGCCTCGTCCAAACGCGATTAGGCAAAGCTCCCTCTAAAATCCTGCTGAGGGTACCTCCAGAGACACCAAGTGCTGTTTGCACAGGAGCAAAGGGGACACAGCACGATGATCTCCCAGCTGCACGTCTGAGCTCAGCAACAGCAGCTACAAAAACATCTCCACGGATGTGTCTTCCCTCTGCAAACATTTTCAAGGTTTGTCTCCAATCACATCCCTCATTTTTTTCCAGGGCTGTGCTGAATAACCCAAAAGCTGTTGGGTTTGAGGAGGAATTGTTCCCCTTTTCAGTTAAGTCAGTCAGATCATCAGCCTTGAAACTGTCAAATCATCAATTCCCACTTTCAAAATTAAATAAGGAAATCAGTGTTTCATTTTGAATTTTCTCCATCATCCTTCTACAAACAAAATAACAATACCTGGAATTACCACAGCTGCTGATAAACACTGTGGATGCCACTAAAAACTTTATTCTTCAGGGGTGAAATTCTTTTCTGAGCCGGACAAACAGTGAATGTGGTTTTCCACGGAACTGGTCCCAGTTTGCTGTGTTTTAACTCCATCTCATCCCCCTCCAGACTCTTGTGCAGAGAGCCCACTGTGCCCCAGCCCTGCAGCTGAGGGGACAAGCCAAGTGCTGTTCAGATGTCCCCAAAAGAGCCCCGGGAACGTTCAGCCTCCAGGGAGGGCCGGTGAGGCATTCTGAGCTCTGGCTGTGCTGGCAGGCACTTCAAATTAAGTGTTCTGCTGAGCCAGGCACAAAGCCACTCCTCAGCTGCACAGTTCCAATACTCACTGATCCTTATCCACCAAGAATTATGTCATGTTTTGCTTTATCTCACAAGCCAGAAGAACTTCCTTAGCATTTACCTTCCTAAGTACAAGGGGCAGGCTCACTCAGGTTTGTTTGTTCCCCCCACAACCAGGATGCTGTGAGCCAGTTACAGGAAAAATCACAGTGACTCCCTTGCATGGGGTGTTTCCAGCTCACCATTCCCAAAGCTTTACTAAAACACAGTAATTCATTTTTCCCCACAGACATGGCCACAGCCAGCTGAGACACTGACACTGCCTGTTCCCCGTCACTGGACACCATCCCCTCACAACACCAGCACCATCTGCTCTCTGCTGCTGTCCCGAGGAAGCCCATCCTGCACCTCTGACACCTCGAACTGGACTAACACACAGTCATTTAACAAGAGTAGGAGTTTTTTCCTAGTTCTGTATATAGTCACTCCTTCAACCCAAACCACACTGTGATGCAATTCTTGATCCTAAAGCACCAACATTTTGGGGCATCTTTAGCAGGGACAGAGATGGCTACAGCAAACCTCAGCTCTGGAGTCACTCACAAAGCAGAGTCACCACAAAGAAGAAAGGCCAAGGAAAACACTTTGGCCCAAGTTGAGCAATGCAATCATCTGTAATTACTTCAGCCAGCGTTCACAGAGCTCTGCAGGCACACCAGGGAAAAGCACTTCATGTGCCAGTGCTGTTCTCCCACAGCTCTCTGGGCCAGCTTTCAACAGGGGTGAAGGAATAACCCAGGCTTGGCTCCCCCAGCTGTAAACCCAGGCTGGAGGTGGACAAGTGACTCATCTGTAGGACAGGGGAGAGCACCGAGGTGCCCTGGGATCCTGTCCTGGAGCAACTGGGGCTGCTGAGCTGCAGAGACCTCCAAACAACCTTCCTGGGACTGCTGGGAAGTGTTACTGGGCACCACACCACGAGTCTGGAGAGACTCACTCAGCAGCTCCTAAAAAAGCACCAGACAGTCCCAAAACCAGCAGTAACAGGAAGGAAAGCAAAGGGCCACAGTCAGGTACTGATCACGTCTCTGGGATGATCTGGTGTGACCCCCCAGGTCTGCTGGTTAGTTTTGATATGGGCCTTTGATTTTCCCTACAGCTCCCCCAGTCAGCTATGATGGCAGTAGGATTCCAGGGCTATTTTTGTGGCTATTCATCTGCACCAATATATTCTTTCTGCTGTCTTTTATTCCACTCTTCCACTGCTCAGCAGGAGGGTATTGCTGCACATACCTGCTGAAAACACACCATCTCAAATCCCATTTTCCCCCTTTGGATGCCACTTCTCCATCACTGCTGAGCTATTTGTTTTCAGGACAGCATATTTCACCCCAAATTAAGTTTTCTGTTCCAGCATTATTCCTTTTTATTACCAAGTGTGCCCACAAACTGGGAGCAGCACTGTGAGGCATTCTGCTGTGATACATGACAAGGAATTGGAAGGATCAGGATCACTGCACATTGCTTTTTCTGCTTTATGAAGCATCCACAACACCTTTAAAGTCACAGAGCGTCAGCATTAACGCCTTTAAAGAAAAATACAACTCGTTTTGTTTTTAAAGTGGTTTGAGGTGTAATTAAGAAGCCACAGTAAGAGGCAGGGCTGTAATAGTCAGGGTCATAAAAATATCAAAGGAAGCAAAGACAACACTGGTACAATCTATGATTTACTGAGCTCAACCTGGAACGTTATCTCTGCTTCCACTTCCTTCAGATAGAGACAGCCAGAAACACCAGCAATTTGCAAATTAATTTCTCTGTTCTTCAAGTCATGGTCTTAAAATGGTGCTACTAGGGTGGGAAAACCTGTGATTAACAAACAAGGCAAAAAATTGAGAACCTGACTAAAGAACACGTGGGTCAGTGTGACAGCACAGTACTCACTGACAGCAGCAGCACAAGCACAGGCACTGCTCACACAGCTCAGTCAGAGAGCTGCTCTGCTCACAGGAGCTCTGCAGCCTGTCCCCAGGAAGCAAATCCATGCTGGAAGGGCACCTTGGGGTGTCCAAGTGCAGAACAGACCCTCAAACCACAACATCTCGTAGTAAGAGAGAGGAGCAAGTCACCCCACCAGGATGGGACTGAAGGTTCACCTCTCATTCCATTTTGGGTACAGCACAACAGGTTACCCAGAGGAAGCAGCACTTTGTAGAGGTTTTCCAGCACCATCAGGTGTCACAAAGGGCCCTCCCTGTGGCCACGAATCCAGTCTGGAAATGAACATTAGATCTGCTGCTCCCAAGCTTGCTGTGGTCTGGTGAGGGATTAATCACTGACACAGCCAGAGAGCATTTCCTACCTCTCTGTTTCTGGCAGGCAGGAGGAGGTTGGCTGCTCCTCTGACCCTGCAGGTCAAGGGGCACTGCAGTGTTCCCAGAGAGAAGATACCAGACCCACTGCAGTCCAACAGACCCTGCAGGATCACCAGCAGGACCTCTGGTACTGAACTCCTTTCTCATGCTCATCTGCCCCCAAGCAGCATCCCAAAGGTGAGCACTCAGGGCCTTCAACCTTCCCTCCCTCTCTCCAGTGGTTGTACAACTTTATGACTAACACAAAATCTGCATAAAAAAGCAGATTCTATTCCTGCCCCGGTGGATTGAAAGGAGGTAAGTTGAGTATGCCAGGAGGAGAGGACAGAGGGAGGCTTTCCCCAGCCTCATTTCACCCTCTCCAGGCTCTCTGAGCCACACAGGCCACGCTGGAAGTGTCACCACGTCACCCTGGCACAGGATTTCACCTGACTCGGCCTCTCGCTTACAGGCACGACTGACACTGCCCCAGTCACTCCCAGCACATCTTTCACCCTCTGCTCACACTCTCTACATGCTCTTGGGCAGTTTATTACTGGGGTGTTGTCACCCTGTCACCACCACAGTGTCACCAAACTCTCCACTGACTTGATTTCAACCCCAAATTCTTACCCTACACGCCACAGACATCAATGAGCTAAAACCAGTCCCTTCTCCACCCCTCTTCTGGGTATCTGGAGGGATGCTATCCAGTCTTTTCCAGATCACCCAGCACAAAGACTAGAGGGACTCGGAGCAGTGGTGGTTGTACTGATGTTCTCCTTTGTGTGTGCATTTTGCTGGTTTAGTACTACACGTTGGAATGACACGACACTTGGGGTTTGGGATTTAATTAGTGCCTATGACTCACTCTCCCACCCAATTCCACAATCCTCTGGTTGCATTTGGGTACTGACATGTTATTTTATATCCATATAAGTGAAGATTATTCACCCTCAAGTTGCACGCACAGAGAACACTGAGCCTGTCCTGGAGGCTGCATCGTGTCTCAGGAACACACGGACATCGCCAGGGCTTGCTTCTCATGATCCAGGCCCCAAAATCAGGCTGCTCTTCACCCAGGCTGTGCCAACAGCCTGCAGGCTGATGCACAAAGCAGTGATGGGGGAGCTCAGCCACAGGCTCACACACAGACCCACAGGTGCCACTGGGACCTGCAGGACTCGGCACGTGGCAATGGGGACAGAGGTGACACAGGACACACCACACAGACAACAGCAGCAGGCTCTGCACAGCCAGGAGGGCCTGACTGTGCATCTCCCGCTCTTACTACACCCAGATGTCTCTAAACAGTGTGTGTGTTTGTGTACATGTGTGTTATAAACCAGAGGCCAGCTCTGAACAAGAACAAAACAAACCCTCATCCCCCGCCAGCAGCTGAGAGCAGCAGATAATAACACTAAACTAAACAGGGCCTCCCTCAGCCCATATCTTCTACCTCAAAGGAAATAACAAGCTTTACTTCCTTGGTTTTTTGCTGTATTTTTTTAAGTCATTTGACTTATCTAAAGCATAACAGTGCCAAGTTTAAGGGACTGCTTCAATCTAAAGGCCTGTCCCAGCATCTCCCAGAGCAGGATTTGAAGCAACTCTCCATGTCAGGAACACAACCCACTCATCTCTGCAGGGTACACGGGTCCTCTGGGCAGTCCTGAAGAGGCTCTCCTTCAGCTCAGGGCTCTAAACTACCAAGACATAAGTCCTTACAGTCCATACAGGCCTAAAAGCTACAAAACAAACGAGATTACAGAAAACAAAGTACCACAAACCACCTTTCATGCACAGGAGCAGTCCCTGGGAAGCTCTCTGTGCTCATTTCCAAGAGGAAAGGTCCAGCTCTCAGTGTCTGACCTCCCCATATTCACCTGTGCAGGGAGAGAAACACCACTAAACCAAAAATCAGTGCAGCTCCTGGGTGGTTCACTGAGCTTTCAGTTGTGGGTTCATCTGTTCCTCTAGGCTGTTTCAACTGCCCCTAAACAGCACTTTAACAGGCTGCATCCTGGAGTGGAGATAAAACTGCTCTGGGAAACTTATCAAATCAGATCTTGAAACATCAACCACCATTTAAATAGTCTGAACATTTAAAGAGTTATCTTGAGGGCAAAGAAAAAAGGCAAATCACTAAGTCCAGTTGGAAGAGCTTCGTCTGTGTAAGGAGCAATGGTCACAGTCACTCATGTTGCAACCCTGTCCTGCCCATTTTAAGTGGCTGTAGGAGGGAATCAGAGCTCCAGAGCTCTGGGAAAGTAGATGGCAGCTGGATAAAGCATAAAGGACACCCAGTATTTCATGACAGGAAACCTGAAACGGGCACAGTATCAGGAGAATCAGCTGAAACCTGCATCTCCCCAGACGGAAAATTAGCTAAGAAGGTATTTTTGCAACCAGATCAGGAATTTCACAGTGATCATACTCAAAGGAAGATTATAACAGTGACAACTGTAAAAAGTCAGGAGAGCTCAGAGCTAAACTGAATTTACAGGAAATGCAGCTCCTATTTTATAAATGTTTCTAATGATATTTTAGTTCAAGAAACTATACAAGGGATACAGGTACAGGTTGTGTGTCAAGCCAGCCAAGGAGAGCATCCCTCTGGCATAGGACAAACTCTTGAAGAATATTCAAGCTTTGCTGGGCAAATCACCAGCTCCCCTTCCCTCTTTGCAGAGCATGTTCACAGCTCACTTCCTCCTAGCAAAGGCTGGGGCTTCCCAGGCTTCATCCCTGTCAGAGGAAAGCAGTGCTGGGGAATCAGGGTGGAGTCTGTGCTCACCTGGTCCATACTCATATCAACTCTGAGCAGAGCAGGTCATAAACTCACTGTTCAACACAGTCTGTGGCAGAGAAACACACGTGCAGCCCTTCAGCCCCAGAGGTCTCAAAGTTTAGGCAAGAGGCTCCACACTCTCTCCTCAGTAATAACCATTTTAAGCAGCAAGAAGTTCTCCATGGAGCTCACATCAGAGCTGGAAAGAATGTGATCTCCGCAAAGTGAATTTGCACACGAACAATGGAGTTTCCCTGTTCTCTTGGCTCAGAAGCAGAGCACAGAGGAGTCTCCCTGGCTGGCCAGCAGCAGTCCCTCAGCAGCCCCATGCCCAGCGAGCTCCCCGGGCACCAGGAGCCCAGCATCTGTGCCAGCCTGGTGCCCCTCACAAAAGGCAACTGGGATTTAATGGGAGGGGGGGAAGAAAAAGGGGAAAAAAACAAGCAACCAGCTACAAAGATTCCTCCAGAGTGCATTGGACAACGCACACCATCAGGGCAAAGATCTGCTTCCAACAGAGCAAAACAGCTCAGGCAAAGCCCTGCTTTTCACAAACCCCTCTTGCTCCCGACTCCAGCAAGCAGCAGCTGAAGCACTGCCTAAGCGTCATGCTTTAAACACCATCAGGCAAACTTAACATCCAGCACATCTAACAGAGCAAAGGACCTCTCTCCAGGTTCAAGCTTACATGGAGGTCGTGGGTCAGGCTCTCAGCCAAGGGAAAGCAGGGCCACAGTCAGCCCTACACAGATTTACCACAGCTGAGAATCCTAATGTGATTATCCAATATTACCAACACAATTATAGGGCCTTTGCTTAGTGTCACTGCTGCCATATCTAGGCCACGACAGGACGGATTTAGATTTACAGGCTCCACCCTCTCCCTTTAAACAGGCAGAGCACCATTGGTAATGTTGGTGTGGCAGCCCCGGCCACGAGGGCCTGAGCTGTGCAAAATAACACAACCAGGAGCCTCCTCCGACACAGAACACAAGCAGGGCCTCCACCTCTCCTCATTTTAGGAGAGCAAGACTGGCTGTCAAGGGACTGTGGCAGTTCTGGGAGTTGGTGTTTAGTTCATCAGCTATGACGCTCTCAACAGTGAACAGACACAAAATATTTACACAGTCAGAGGCATTTTCACAGCATGGATAACACGGGAAAAGCCTAACTGCCTCTCCTCACTGCTCTGGGGGTTTATTTTGATAGAGCTGATTTTAAGCCATTCAGCTTCATTTCTTTCCATGTTCCAGGACCCCATCTCATCACAGACCTCTACGAGCCGCTCCTCTCCCCTCCACGATCCCCCTGCAACTCCCAGCCAGTGCCAGGGGAAAGACAAAGGGGAAGCTGGAAATCATAATATAGCAGGGAAAGGAGGGGAGAAGGGGTGTGAGGGGGCAGGAAATTAATCTCTGCCATTCACTGAAACAATCAATGGGCAAGATTCAGTCTGTGCATTAACTCTGCATTTCCCTTTCCAGAAGCTCCAGTCCAAGGGCAGCAATAGCCTGGCACTGCCCACCTCCGAGAACACCAGCAGGGCACAGCCCAGACACCCCAATTTAGGGGTATTAAAGTCTCCAGTGTTTGCAGTACCTGTGACAGCAATTTCATAACAAACAGCAGCTCACTGGAGGCGATGGAGCTGTCCTGGCTGTCACAGCAGGAAGCACGTTTAGGTGTTCACGTGGGGAGATTTGCTGGGCATGTGCTCTGCTTTCCAGCCATGTGCATCCACTCCACTCCCCCCTGACAGGCTGACTCGGAAACCCAAAGCTGATGGAACAGTGTTTTATTACTCTGCAGCAAGACACGCTGCCTCCAAACACATTACTTGGCAAGGCAGACTCAGTCCCTCTCTATTGTGACAATTTTAGTCCTTGAACTTACACTGTAAGCCTGAAAAAAAATAAAAATTAATGGGTCATGAATAACTCACAGCTTAAAAAAACCTGAAAAGGAATCATTTGTTTAGTTATCAGTCAGCCCTTTAAAAAGCACATTTCAGCTGCTATTATTCCAAGCAGCTGCTAATAGCATCTGAGCCCTTGTTCATCTCCAAGTGAAATTAGCACTGGCATCAACATGCTGCGGAGCATGACGGGCTCGGAGTGAGCACGGCTGGAACTGCAAAGCCAGCAAGAAGCTGCAGCAACTGCAGGCGGCTGAAAAGCTTCCCTGGAAAGGCAAGGAAGCAGTGAATCACATCAGGAGAGGAGAGGAAAAGCCAAACTAGTGGAGCAGAGAGTAGGTTGTAGCTGGAGGTGCAGGGGAAGGAGAAAGCAAGATGAAGGCCAGGGCTGGGGCTGGTTTTGAACAGGACTCACAAGGGGCAGGCAGAGCAGGCTCCTGGAGACCTGGAGTGCCATGGTAACAACACACTCCGTTTGGGAAGCAATTATGCAAGGATCCATGCTCGTGGCAACAGGGAAGTTCGACATTTAGGAATTTTGATTACTATGGCAGCACCCAGACATCCCTCCTGCGCAGCACGAAAACCACAGGAGACACCCAAACACATACATTCTAGCAAGAGCCCAAGCTTCCAGCTCACAGGATACTGGAAGAGCTTCACAGCAGTGGATGGAGGTTTGTTTCAAACCAGTTTCTTCTGCTTAAACCCAGGAACCCAGATTCCAGCCTTTCCAGGTCTCCCACTTAACTACAGGTATAATACCCGTGAGCCACAGAAGTGCCATCTCCCTGAGTAACAGGAAAACACAGCTTAAGGACCACATCACACTCCTCTGGAAGAGCATTTGCAAATCGACCCCTGAAGACAGCTGTGAACTTTTCGACTCCTCAGTACATGCCAAGCATGGAGAGAGGTATCTACTATCCCATCAGACAGCCCTCAGGGAATTTAAACCCCCAGGTACAGCCAGGAGCAGTCAGTATCCATCACTCAGCATTTAAAGAAGTAAAAGTCAGCCCTACATGAAGCAGGGCTTTGAATTCCCCACAGGTGAGGAAGGAGGGATATGAACATTTGTCTGTTCATCTGTCAGATGTCCAGGAACAGGAAAAGGTTGCAGGGGTCCAGAATCTGCAGTCTTGTGACTGTTACTCACCAACCCCATAACCATCAGGGATTTAATTCATCAGCTCAAATGAATTTAAATAATTGCTAACGAATCCCAACTTACATGCAATATATCAATGAATGCATTTCCAGCCTGCTCAGCAGCAGAAAAAGTTTCAAAGGTACAATGTCAGGGCTTCTCACGCTGTTAAGTTTAAAATAAAAGCAAAAGGTAGAAAACCACCATCTGTCCTCCTCCAAAAATAGCATCATTTTAATTTTTACAAAAATCCAATACATTTAATCCTGTCACATGTTCTGCTGAACGCTGGGTGAGCAAGGTTGAGTTGGTGTGTTTGCTGTGGTCTCTGAACAACACCAGACCTTCAGCAGATCCTGTGTCAGCTCTCCTGCCGTGCTCAGCTGTGTGGTCACAGCTGCTGGCACCTCACAGCTCTCTCTGAGCAGCTCCACGGCAGCAGCACTCAAGTGGATTTTGGTACCAAACACAGGGCTGAGCCTCAGCAGGCACAGGGAAGGGCCAGGAATCTCCCAGGAGCATGGACAGGCTTTGTTCTGCCTTTGCATTCTGTGACACAGGGCCCTGGTCCCTGACACAAGTTCCTGGATACTATGGTGACATGAATATTAATGACCCCGTGGTTAAAACACCAATCAGTTACATTTGCATTTAATACAAGGCTCTGTCACTGCTCTCCTACACCGCCCTTATCAAATCACTACATCTTCATGGCTTCTCATCGGTACAGTAATTTGGTAAGGCTCCCTCCCCCCTGCTCTGCAGAGAGGGGACAGGAGCAGCCACACACACAACCACAGGTTGTGACACCTCATCCACAGGGTCCTCCTGTTCTCCAGGGAGCAGACACAGCTCAACAGACTGAACTACGACTGGTAACCAGGCACAGACACAGAAGGGTAAACTCACATTCTCATACCCGAGTACATCTTCTAACTCAAAAGCAACAGGTAAAGACCAAAGCAAAGGCTCTGACTTTCAGCAGATTTTTTTTCTTGCCAAAAACATGCTCTCAAGGACCCCAGGACAAAATCTGACCTGTGTACTCCCCCTTCCCTCTGCCACTGTCCCTCCTTCATCCTTTGCCACCCCACAATCCCCACATCAGTGCTCTGCCAGGCATTCCTTTATTACCTTACAAACACAACCAATAAAAACCAAACAACATAAGAACCAGTAGGATCTCACCAGCTGACAGCTGGGGCTGGCCTCCTGTGTCATCCCACCTCAACTGTCCTGTGCAAGGCCTGTGACAAACACACAGCCACCAAAGAGCTCCAGTGGGAACACACTGCCCTGGGCAGCAGCACTGGCTGGAATTCCCAGGGAATACCCAGTGCACACCAGCTGAGGCCACATCAGCTGCTCCCAGCGAGGCCAGGGACATCATCCTGCTGGCAGCACCTCACTGCAAGGGTGGAGCAAGGCACAGAGACATCCCAGGTTAGCAGCTCCTCTCAAGTGTGTGCTTGCCTAATGGGACATTGGCACAACTCATCACAGCAACAGGGATCCTACAGAGATCCTTTCCATCCCAGCCCCTGAGCCATCCTTGGTGTATCCTGCCCCTACCCAAGGAGCCACAGCACTGCCTCTTCCCTCCACCCAACACCTCCTGCCAGGTTGTGCTGTTATTCAGGGCTGGTTATTCATCTTATTATTCATCTGCTCCCTCCCCACCACCTGAATGCCTGTCCAAGGAGAGCTGCTACAAAAACTGGGTAAAAAGGCAGGTGTGTCAGCACCTCAGTATCTGCACTCACACAGGAGCTTCCACAGATCCTTCTCCTAACTCCAAAAGACGTTTCTTTAACAATCTCTCTGTACTGTTCATGCCACCCTTCATTTGCATACCCCTGGCGTTAGACACTTCTTGCCAAAGGTCATTAAGAGTTATTAGACCAGAGCCAGGGTCAACAGCAGCCACAAATAACCTTCCTGTGGACACACTGCAGCCATAAGTGAGGATTTCCCATCGATCCAGCTCCCTGCTCCCAAGCAGCAGCTCAATGCCAGAGAAAAGGTCCTTACGGCTGAAGCACTTCCCAAGTCAGAATCAATTAATCCTTCACAGGTTCACGACAGGTAACTAAAGTAGCACTGACTTAGCAGGGAGGTCGAGCACATAAGGCAACAGATCTGCACTTCTGTGCTTCTCACATCAGCACTGATGGTTTGTGTTCATTTTAGGTATTGCAAACCTAAAGTCTGAGTTTTGATCACAACTCCCACATATAACCCAGGATAGCAGTGAAGTCACAAAACAGGTATTCAACACCAAATCAAGGGTTCCTCCTGCTTGCTCTGGTGCTTCCAACAGACCAGTGTTCAGGGACAGCCCACAGGAAGCAGCCACATCGTGTCCTCATGGAGCACTCAGTGCTGCTTTGAGACAAGCCTGAGTTTATTTTACTGCTGCCACTTGTGCAGCAAAGCACATGTCAGCCTTGCAAGCCTCAATTCCCTTACAGAAGGAGATACAAACTAAGATATCATCTGAACAACAGCTGGGCTATTAGAGATCTTCAGAAGGTCTTGCATTTTGCAATCACACCCTCGAGAACAGCATGCCAGATTGCTTTTGAAGTTCACACAGGCACACTTTGGGGTCACCAATACAGCTCTGTGATCACCAAAGTAAAGCTAGAATGTTTCTAACAGGTAATGGAGATCAGCTGTACCTGTCCCTGTACAGGTACATCCCCTCAGCTGGAGGGGATGCACACACAGTCTCTGCTCAGGGAACTCAACTGCTGATGGCTTTATTTTTACTCTATGAGATCACCCGTCACTGGTACGTAATTTGTTTCTGCAAAATCATGAAGCAAACCAGATGCTATGAGCATCCTGTCCCAAAAAAAGTCTTTAATCCAATCCTGTGACACATGGCCCAGGGTCCTGGTGTCAGCAGAGCTTCTGCCACAGAGCAGAAGCAAATTTACACCCAAATCACAAGTGTGCCAAGAGCATGTCCACTGAAATCACAGAGAGGCAGCACTTGAGAGGAAACACAGACTGCAATTAAAGCACCCAATCTGGAAGGCCAGAGATCAACTCCTGACTGGGCCACACATGCTCTGCATTGCTTCACCTTCCTATCTCAGTTCCCAGCAGCCCTACAAGGGATGGAAGGACAAGTGCACAGGCTGTGCCAGGGCTCAGATGCTCTGGGCAGAGAGAGCTCCTCACCTTGGAGGAGCTGCAGCAGCTCCCCTGTGCCTCCACTCTGCTGCATCACCCTGGAGGCAGCCAACAATAACCTTCACTGTGCTCCGTGGCAATTCCTGGACCTCCTACAAAAGGAGAAAGTTTCCATAATGATAAAAAGCCACAAGTGAGAGAGAATTACCTTGCAGTGCCTCACTTAAGCCTTTCCAGATCTTTTCCCTGTGCTTGTAAATCACTGTCAGTGTTGTTCCCACACTCCCAAAGTACAGCAGTCAGTATGTGATCCAAGGAGGTACACTTCCAGCACGGTACCACCACAAGGACATCCTGTGCTTCCCCCATCCAAGAAAGCAGGCAGGCAGCCTTTCCTGGGAAACTTATTTATCCAGTTACTTCTCCTTATCAAGAGACAACTCCTCCATAAACTGAGTTTGCTTATGGTATGTTCTCCTCAGAGACTTCCCGTCTCCTTCCACATGTGGAACACAAGTAAACACTTCATACAAGTGAGGGCAAATTGGTTGTGACTTTCCAGAGAAGCAGCACAAACCCTGCAGTTGGCACGCTGCCCTTCCAGCGGGCACAGCCTCAGCTTGGCCAAAAAACACTGTTTTCACTGAAAAAAAGTCACCTTCAAAGGAAGCAGCTTCCAGTGCCAGTGTGCAGCACCTAGTCAGTCCTGATGCCTTATTAGTCATGATTAATGCAGGTGGGTGAGCTTGGAAGGCAGCAAGTGCTAAATCCAAAGTGGATTCCAGCTTGTCTTCAGCACATTTGTAACTTCCCACCTGCTCTCCTCAGCTGCTGACAAGCTCCTGCACAAAGGGGAGAAGGCCCAAGACACAACAAAAACATCATGGCAGTACCCGTTCTCCTGAGACTCACAATGTCAGTGCTGGTGTTGCAACCAGACAACAGCAACTTGTTTCTAACCTCTAGGACACTTCTGCAAGACCAGAGTTGGAGAGTTAAACCCTGTGCTTCCCCCAGCCAGAATCCCAAAACTAAGCTTTCTGATACTAACAAATTCATAAGGCTGTTGCAGGACTGCTTGAATTACAAACTGGTTTATCAGGGAAGGTTCCTTCCTGGGTTGCTGACTGCAGAGGACTCACCCTCCCATGACTGCACCAGGCTGACACTGCCCTTAAATGTGCTCTTAGCTACCCCAGTTCTCATGGAAGGAACCAGCCACCCCAGGTACGACCCCAGACGTCCTCTCTGACACGCTGCACAAAGCCCACAGGCCAGGCCAGGCCATGTGAGTCTCTGGGCTACACACCTCCTTACACACTTAAATCCACTAACACCTGCTTTTCCTCCCTGATTACATCTCAGGACACGGCACATGCTGTCCCAGCAGAAGCTGTGCTGCTGAAAGCACCAAAA
Source organism: Corapipo altera (assembly GCF_003945725.1). NCBI lineage: Eukaryota > Metazoa > Chordata > Aves > Passeriformes > Pipridae > Corapipo > Corapipo altera. The sequence goes on along the minus strand of NW_020885063.1, from coordinate 114,126 downwards.
CACCCGGGAGACCTCGACGTTTACCAAATAACTCCCGTGGGATTCTTCACAAATTTGCCTTGAGGGCTTGTACCCTCAGAAAACCAGACTGCAGGAACACAGAGGATCCCACATCCCACCCAGCAGTGCAGAGCACAGGGTACATGTGCTGCCTCACACGGAACACAGGAAAAGCAACGGGGAGAAAAATAAAAAAATAAAAAAATAAAAATCACATGGCCCATTCCAAGAGGAGAAACAGTTTAATTCCTAATCCAAATGTCACTGGTCAGCTGATTAGCAGCTGGCCCTCGGCTGAAGCTAGAAAGCAAAAACTCGCAAAATGCACTTCAAAGCGACATGTTGAACCCAACCACACTGGAATTGGGCTGAGGACCACAAAAATCTGCACAATTTACCTCAGATGGAGTTTCTTTTAAAGTGTGATTATTTCAGAAGAAGGTCAGGTGTAATTTTAGTGACTTCAGGTCACGGCAGTGCAGGGGGAGGAAGCCCTAAAGGTGAGCTGGGCAGGGGTCAGCAGAGCCCCCTGCAAACAGCCCAACCACACAATTAGGCAGCCCAGGGGACCCCCCTCCCCACCAGGCACAGGTTGGGCACTCACAGCCTTTGCTGGCCTGCAGCTCTGCCAAGGGAAGTCAGGATGAAACATTCCCACCACGTCCTTCTTTTCAATACAGAGGAAAAAACACAGCTGGCAAATGTAAGCTGACTTTGCACTGGTTTATAATGTCTGCCATTAAAAGCTTTGAAATCTACACTAGCAGGCAGCACACAGGCATGAATGTGAAAAGCTTCAGTGAGATATTTGACAATCATTAAACCTGAATCCCCTACTTACACACTTCCAGGGGAAAAGACCTTCAGAAAAGATACTACTAATTTTAAAAGTGACTTTTCACAGACATGAAGAAACGCAGCCTGCACCTTTTGCTAGAAGCAGAGCAAAACAACCAAAATCCTGCTCACACATGTGCCCCAACAGCACTTACACACCTTGGGTCAGCTCAGCACTCTCTTACAATACTGTGAGTACACAGAGTCACACAAAACACAGCCTCCCCTCAAAAATGGGACACCGGGGCAATCCCCACCTTGCTTTAGCTCAGGAGTACCCATGGCTTGTGGTACTTTGCCACACATGCACATCCCTCAAACTCCTTAGCAAATTCCTGATTTATGGCAACATCCCTCTCAATGTTTCTTTGACAGACACTGACCTTACAACTCCAGTGTGGGGTTTGGGGGTGGGTTTTTGTTGTTTTGGTTTTTTTCTCCCTACCCACAGGCGGAAACAAAGAGCAGCATCTGATTTGATAGCACTGTTTTGTTTTCTTTTTATAACAAAACAGCAAGACAGCAGCCCGACTCACCCACACACTCCAGCAGCTCCTGGGTAGTCACCTCAGCTCAGTGAACACCCCAAAACCAGTAACACCACCCCTCACTGTGTGGCTTTAACCCTGCCCCCGCAGACTCCAAGGCCAGCAGCACTGACCTGTGCAGTCAATCCCTGTGCAAACTTTGAGGGGAATTTTAAGAGATTATTCATGCTAATATAGAGCAAGACAGCTACAAAGACTCAACTGGGAGTCACCTATTGCAACACACTGTAAAAAACCCCACTGATTCAGGGATACCTCAACACCACAGCCAATCACTCAAATTCCTTCTATGTTATTCCCATCTACTTCCTTCCCCAAGGAAGGAATGATTATCCCTGCCCAGGAAAGCAGTAACCAGACACAACTATTTTTCAGGGGTGGGGGTGCACTCACGGCAGATATTTTGGGGAATCTATGCAGAGCCAACAAGCACGTGGAGCCATTTGCCACCTGGCACACCTGCTGCTGCATCCAGGCCTCCACCCCAGGCAGGGCACACCCCTGGCAGCAGGGTTGCTCAGCAGAATTCAGGGTGACCAGGCACAGCTCTGACAGAGAGAGGGAAATCCCAACACTGCCATTCCAAAAGTTCTGGTTCAACCAGTTCCTCAGTCATGGAACTCAAGTCTCCCTCACACCATCCACCATCATCTCAGAGATTCCTTCTTTGAAGCCACTTTGCACCTCGTTTATGCACCAAAACACAGGCCTCCCCTCTGCCCCCTAAAGCAACAGGGACAGAGGTGCTCCTTCCCAGACAGGATACTCCTCCTACAGAGTGCTTCCCAGGGGACTTTTCCTTTTAGCAGAAATAGCCAAGAGCTCACAAGTTGCCTTTTCAAAACTGCTGAAGCACCACTGCAGATACAAAGAGGTTTTCCAGCCGCGGATTCAGACGTCAGGAGTGCAGGGACCAGGCCGCCCTCGAGCTCCCCAGGCCTCCAGCTGAGTCAGGGAGAAAATGCTGTTCACCAGCTCTCAGGCACACGTATGCAGAGCTGCAGCACTTCTGCCCCACGCTGCCTCCCCAGATGACCTCCCTTTCCTACAGAGGAAATGGCATTTTCACCTCTCTGTTCCCTCAAAAGGTGACAAGCTGCAAACCCACAAAGCCACCTTGCTCTTGTCCCCTTGGAGGCTTTACTCAGCAGGCAGAAGGATTTCAGACTGCCCACAGCAGAGTCTAAATGTGAGGACAACACCTGTGTAGCCCATTTCACCACAAGAACTTCCTCTGCCTCGCAGGAACAGATCTCAGCACCTGAATTACAGGCCTTGCTCAGCCTGTGTGGATCCAGGAGCTGCAGCCAAGCCTAGGCCGTGCTCCATCCCAGAGGCCAGCCAAGAAACCAGGAGTGGCAGGGAAAAGCCCCCCCAGGGAGCAGCTCCTTCAGGACAGCGGAGGGAGGGGAGGAACCTCTTCCAGGCAATCTGTGCTTCCACCTCCACCTCTGCCGAGCAGGAGGGCCCGGTGACACACGGGCTCCGCTCCCCGGTGCTGTCAGCACGGGGCAGAACCTGCCAGCAGATTACTCATCAGCACAAACAGCCTCTGCCTTCCTATGTTACCAGGATGAGGCCACCCCGCATTAAAAAAAGACTCTGACAGCTCCTCAGGTTTAGCTCGTGTAGTTCCTGAGCTTCCAGGGCCAAAAGGGCCTTGGAAATACCAGCCGAGGCAAACCTACAATGCAAATTTCAGGAAAAAAAAATAAAATCACTACAGTTACTAGTTAAAAGCCTGGTTTCGGTGCTCCTCTCAGCAGAACACATCAGAAATCACGCCTGAAAGATGGTCACAGACCTATTTTTTTGCACGCTGTGGTGACTTCCTACAAACCTGAACACTGGCAGCGTACACAGAGTCCCTTTTCCATTTTAGGGCTCTTCCTGTAGAAGCCAACACAGGTCCTCCCACTCAGCTCTCTCACAGCAGCTCCCCTCTCCTTCGCAATCACCGGATCAAAACAAAACACAGTTTTGACTGAAATGGCCCAGGATGCTGCAGGAGGGACCAGGAGCAGGGCTAAGGAGGCCAACATCTCCCTGAAGGTCGAGGCTAAGGTTACCAGCCAGAGCCAGCCAGGAGGCTCCTCACATCCCCAACAAATGAAATGTAAAATGATAGTTGAAGCAGCAGAGCTGGTTACAATTAAACAAATGCCACCAGCAGCTTTGCTGCACTGCAAGGGCTGCACACGTCATGAGTTCTGTAATCCCCACAGCTCATTTTTAGTTCTTCCACTGTTTTATTTGGGGGGAAAAATATAGCAATTGGGATCAGCACTTCCCCTTGCAGAAACCCCCCACGCACAGAAATCCCTCATCCCAGGTCACAGCCTACCTATGTGCATGACAGAGCTACCAGGAATTGACTCCAGCCTATAATCCTCCCTGCTTAAGGTAGGAGAGGAGGTAACAACTGAAAAAAGTTAAAGAGTGAAGGCCACTGCTTTCATTATTTACAGCACCTTGTTCTGCACCAAAGCATGTGATGGTTTTGAGGTCTGTTTGGGTTTTTTAGCTCCCACTTTAGGAGAGGTGGGAAACGATTAACTTCGAAATGCCCTCGATTTCTAAAGCATTAAAAAAACCCAAATCTAGCAAACTCGCACTGTATTTACACATGAGAAGACCAGAAACGTCAGCTCGGAGATGCCACTGGACTGCAATTCCACCAAGGACAATGAAATATTCGGGGACCCGGGAATCGAGGGGGAGGCGAGGTGGCCGGGAGAGGCCAAGGCCTCCCTTCCCAGCCTAGGGAGGCAAAGGGGCAGGGAAAAGCAGCGCAGGCAGAGCGCTCCGAGAGGCGCCCGGCTCACCTTCCGCCAGCACCTCGTCCACCGTGACCTGGTGCCGGCCGATGCTGAACACCCGGCCGATGTAGCCGCTGCCCGGGCCGCTGCTGCCGCCGCCGCCGCCGCTGGTGCCCGACCCGGGCCCGGAGCCGCCCTGCTCCCGGCGCGAGTCGAAGAACTTCTTCATGTCTCAGAGGCGGCGGCTCCGGCGCTGGGGGCGATGCCGGTGTCAGTGCCGAGCCCCTCCCGGCTCTGCTGAGGGGCCCCGGGGCCGCCCTCCTGGCGGGGCCGCGCCGCGCTGTCCTCGGGGGACTCACACCTGCAAAAGCACAGCGGGTGACGGGGGGCGGCGACACCCCCGCGGGGACCCCCGGCCCGCGGGGAGCCGCGACCCGCAGCGCCCGTGCCCGGTACCTCGCAGCGGGCGGCGGGAGCCTCCATGCGCCCCGCGGGGCCGGCGTGCGCAGCCCCACCGGCTGGCTCACGGCGGGGGCCGGCTGCCGCCAGGGCCCGGGGCCCGCATCGCTGCCTGGCGGCGTCACCGACGGCCACCGAGCCCGTCAGGGAGCGGGACGCGGGCAGGGACCGACCCCGCCGCCACCGCCCCCCGCCGGCCCCATCCGACCACGAAACGGGCCGTCACAGGAAGTCCCGGCTGCCGGCGGGAGCGCCGCCCCCGCGCCTCCGCCAGCCGCAGGGCCGGGCCCCGCCGCCGCGGGCTGTGCCGCTGCCCGGGGGTGTCCCGTCCCGGGGTGCCCCGTCCCGGGATGTCCCGCCCGGCCCGGCCCGCAGCCCCACAGCGCGGGGCACCCCCGCCCCACAGCGCGGCGCGGGGGGAGCGGGGGCTCGGCGGGATGGCGGCCCCCGCGCAAGGCACGCTGGGAGCTGTAGTTCTCCGGCGCCGGCGGTGGGGGGCTCTAAGCGCAGCGCGGACTACAGCTCCCGGCGTGCACCGCGGCCCCGCGGCCGGCAGGGGGCGCTGTGTGGCGGGGCCGTGGCGGAGCCCCCGGGTCGGGGTCGCCCCTCAGAGCGGCCGGGCTGGGCCCGACGGCGGCCCCGGGGACAGCGGAGGGGCCCGCGGGACGGGTGTCCCCCTCGCCGCGAGGGATGGGTGCAGGAGTCCTGTCCGTGAGCATCCACGGCCCGCGCTGGCGCTTTGCCTGGTGGCGGCTGTTTTATGTTTGGTTTTGAAATAATGTGCTAAACTCGGTGGTTTTGTGATATAATAATAGAAGGCCATTGCTGTGACATCTTGGTTTTTGACCTGAAGCACGAGGCTTATCCTCACACAGGCCCTGCTGCGTCGTTTGAGATCCCGAAAAACTCTATAAAGAGAGGTTTTCCAAGCTCTCAGAACGTGTTTAGTGTTTTAAACCTGGCAGCTGGTTTTGCAAAGCCTGCGCCTTGGATTGACTGTTAAATGACTTGTCCTCCCCACCCCAGTACCTCCCACAGCTCATCCACAGAGCCCAAAGCCCCTGGGTTAAGCTTTGGAGAGGTATATATTAGCTCAAATCTTGTGAAATGTCCTTTAAATTTAACCACTTTGGGTTTTTTTCAGCCTTTTTTCCTTCAGAACCCATGAGATTTTCCCAGCCCATGACATCCACAGCAGCTGACTCCTCTCCACCAGCATCAGAGAAGACCAAAGCTGGGATTTGAAACAAAAGAGGGAAACATTGAAATGGCAAAAATTGGTTTTCCCAGAAGGAGGACCCGGATTAACAAAGCCCGAGGAGCTCTTGGCTCCCGAGGAATTCCTCCATGACGCACCTCTCTCCTTCCTCCCTCTGGCTGGGACACGAGGAAACAAAGGCACGCTCCCATTTTCCTGGTGACTATTATTTCCTGTATTATGGCAATAACTACAGCCATCCTGCTGACAGCCCCTGTCCCCAGGCCAGTCTGCTTACTGTGGGATGACAAAAATGTTTCCACACACACGGCCCTTTTTCTTCATCCTGCCTCTCTTTTGGGCACAGGCTTCCAGCAATGCCAACGAGATTGGATCAGCATGTTGTAAATGCATCTAATTGGTTTTGTCCCCTGGTGTTTGATGACTTTTAAGATGGGTATGGCTCTCAGAACAGGCAAGTAGAATTTGTTACCACAGGCTGGGGGTGATGTTTAGCACCTGGATCTAACAGCAGGTCACTGTACAGTTGTTTCTCTGCTGAGCCACTGAGCCTCTTCACTGTGGGTAAATGCTACACCTCTTCATCTTCCTTGTCCTCAGCAGCTCTGGTAGGTAAGGGCCCACCAGCCCACCCTGCAGACCTCAGAGTCCTCCTTGACCACCTTTAGCCACCCATAACTCGTAGGGTGCTTCAGAGTGGTTCCAGGCTGCACCTCATTTCCAAGTGTCATGTACAAGACACCCCAAATGCACAGAGCTGGAACTGCAGTCATTTCAGCCAGGCAGCCAACATGTGTGAAAACAGTCCTTTTTCATCTGACAGGCTTTAATCTTCATCAAACCTGCTCGGCTTTAATCTTCATCAAACCTGCTTGTGGTTTGGGGCTCTGTGATGGATTTCCAGTGGTCAATACAGAGGGTTCACTTGCCCTTCAGAATAAATATGAACTGGGTGAAGTCTTGGCTGCTTCTATCCATGTTTTTTTATTATTGTTTTAATTCCTCTACCCTGTGACAGATCCCCAGGCATCTCTCAAGACTGAGGTAAAACACCCAGTGCAAAAACCGAGTCCCATCATCAGGGATTTCTGGGGACTCTGCAGAACTGAACAATTTCCAAGGAAATTGGGCATCTCTGTGCAGTACAGGGAAATGAGTCATTTCCAACCGAAGCAGATAAAAGCCTCTGCGTGCAGAGAGCTGCAGATGCAGTGCTGAGCCTCCTCCCTGGCTCCGAGAGGCTTTTTTTAACTGTACCTGCGGTGCAATGCAGTGTCAGCCCCACGCACAGCTGGGGCTCCAGGGCTCTGGGGCTCAGCCCACGGCCCCCAGCCCCACCCGGGACCACTGTGGGGAGCAGGAGCACAGCCGAGCCCATCCCCGGCTGCAGATGCTGAGGATATTCGTTATTCCAGAAGGCACGAGGCTCGGCTGCACTGCTGGAATCCCAGTGACCTTCACAGGGATCAGAGGGAACCGAGCCTGAAAGCTCTTAGTGAAAAAGCTGATCAGGGGCTGCCAGCACAGACATGGCCTGTGCTCCTCCCATGTGAGCCTGGAACGACTCCAGAGTGCTCCCAGAATTGTCCCACTGCAGAGAGGAGCCTCATTCTGACTAACACAGTCCATTCTAAACACCAAACTTTAGCTGCTAAAATCCCTTGACACGAGGTTTAAAATACCCAAGCCCCAGTGGTGTGGTCAGCAGAACTGCTTCCCTGCACATTGTCTCCCTGATCCCTGCTTCTCCTGCACTGCACAGAAAATGCATTCAAATCCCCAGGAAGAAGCACATTAATACAGCTGCATCCCTCTTCATCAAACTTTCCGGACAGCTCAGCGTTTTCTAAATAAAAACACGCGCTTGGAAAGGTTTCCTGCAGCCCCCGAAAGGCGAGGGCAACACTGGCCTCTTCTGGAGAGCTCGAGAAGCGGCAGCGAGGTAGAAAAGAGCCGGCACAGCTTCCTGTGCTTGGTGACGGTTAACTGTCCAGGGGAAAAAAAGTAATGGTCACATTTTCCTGAATTCAGCGCATAATAATTAAGCCTTATCCCCCGGTTATTTTTACCGTGATAAGGACGTTGGGAGAGCGACTTTTCACACGGGCAGCCAGTGATGGGACAAGGGATATCAGTTTTAAACTGAAAGAGGGTAGATTTAGGTGGGATATTTAGAAGAAATTCTTCCCTGGGAGGGTGGTGAGGCCCTGGCACAGGTTGCCCAGAGAAGCTGTGGCTGCCCCATCCCTGAAGTGTCCAAGGCCAGGTTGGATGGGGCTTGGAGCAACCTGGGCTAGTGGAAAGTGTCCCTGCCCCTGGCAGGGGGTGGGACTGGAGGGGCTTTAAGGTCCCTTCCAGCCAAAACCATTCAGTGAGTCTGTGATTCTCTGTCCCCTTAAACACACACATTTACTGCAAAGAAATCTGTTGAGCTTCTCACCAGCTAAAGAGCAGAGCCACTGTTCTATCCCATGATTTTCTGGAATCCAAGCATTTCTTTCCAAGTCCAATGACCCCTAAACACTACCAGTATGACCAGAAAAACCACTCTTCTTCATCACTCTCAAGGAAAGGTCAGTTCTCAAGCATGCTGTCACAGAGATAGGTTCAGATTTGTGCAGAGGAACAAAAAGACTCCAAAACTCACAGCTGTATTTTCCTGTGTTAAAAATGGAGGTTTCCTCCTCTTTGGTGCTCCTGTTTGCCCTTGTGGGAGATACTCAGCTGGTTCCAGCAATGGGTGCACTTCCTGCAGCTGGAAGCCAACACCTTCCATCCAGTGGTAATGGCAGTGCTGGCCTGTAAATGAATATTGAGTAGGCACACATGGAAATAATGGAGCTGACTGAGCCCTGCAGGCTGTGCCTGTCAGATGCAATAGCCTGGACTGACATCCATAGGATGGACCACTGGGTCACAAAGAGCCGTGTTTCCCAAGGAGCATCCCTTTGCACCACAACTCCACACTCTTCTTTAAAGCAGCTGTTGTTATGCTAAGGGAAACATGCAGGTTGGCTCTCCCTGAGAAGGGATTTATCAGCTGTGTTTCAAGTATCTGGGTCCTGAGTGGCCCCTCAGGCTCCCCTTGCCCCAGGCAGCCTCACCTGGCTCTGCTCACACCCTTTGCCCACCGACCATGATCTTTGTTTAAATGCAGGGGATGCCAAGGCTGGAGGTTTGATCCCTGTATGGGAAGTGAATGCACTTAAGAGTTGGACTCAATGATCCTGTGGGTTCCTTCCAGCTCAGAGTGTTCTGTGAATTTTGACTTTGCTGGGTGAGCTCTGGTGCCCTGTTGTAAGTCCCCCCGGTTTCACAGTGTGTCTGCCTTGGTTTTCTGGGTAGGCTCTGGCCTTGCTGCCTGGCTTTGCCTCCTGATCCCTGCGTGGCTGATGAGGCTGGTTGCTGCCCTGGCTATGGGAGAACTAAGTCCTATGTACGAGCTTAACTGGCAGCATCCTGTGCTCCTGGTTTGTGTGCTCCTGTGCAGCAGCCCTGCTCATGTTGTTTTTTAGCACTAGATCCATCATGTTAAGATCATAGAATCCCAGAATGGTTTGGATTGGAAGGGACCTTAAATATGATCTAATTCCAACCCCCCCCCTTGGGTAGGGACACCTTCCCCTAGACCAGGTTGCTCCAAGCCCTGTGCTTAACATTTTTTTCCTTGCTCCAAGCACTGCATCAGTCAGTGTTTCTATCCCTTTTTCCTGAAGGAATGACTGTGTGTGTGCCTTAGAAGGCGCCCTGAGCTGGGCAGTCAGAGCTGTTTCCATCCCCTGGAGCTGGGTTACAGCCACGTTGCAGAGCAGTAAGATAGAACTACACAGAGGCAGATATTAATTAAGAAGAAAAAAGTGAAAGCTACTTGTTTCCTCTTCAGAACTGTATGTATGCTAATTAAAGTAAACATTCATTAAGCCCATTAAATGAAGTTTTGGTTTGATAATGCATTTAAGGCTGCAGGAAGCAGTGATGTAGCAGTTCATAGCCTGCAGCTTTGGGGAAGGAGGGGTCAGGTTGGACCACAAATAATATCCAGCCTCCACAGGGCACTGGGAGTTTCCCTGACTGAGCATCTCCAGGGAGTTGGCAAATGCCCTGAGGCCTGGGCCTTAAATGATATCAGTTAGTCTTGGTAGAGAGGATGTTGAACATACATTACAGTTTGTACAAATAATTATAAGTGCAACTGCAGTGGTCTAGCCTGTCTCTTGTCCTTGATGTAATCAGGCTATACCACAACATACAGTGTAATTCATAAAATCATGGAATGGTTTGGGTTGGGAGGAGCCTTAAAGCTCATCCAGTGCCACCCCCTGCCATGGGCAGGGACACCTTCCACAAGCCCAGGTTTCTCCAAGCCCCATCCAACCTGGCCTTGGACACTTCCAGGGGTGGAGCAGCCACAGCTTCTCTGGGCAACCTGTGCCAGGGCCTCACCACCCCCACAGTCAAGAATTTCTTCCCAATATCCCATCTAACCCTGCCTGCTGTCAGTGTGAAGCCATTCCCCCTTGTCTTGTCACTCCAGGCCCTTGTCCAAAGCGCTCTACAGCTCTCTTGGAGCCCCTTTAGGCCCTGGAAGGGGCTCTCTGGTCTCCACAGAACCTTCACTTTTCCAGGCTGAACAACTCCAGCTCAGCCTGTTTCCATAAGGGAGGCACTCCAGCCCTCCCAGTGAGTAATGGCAATGGCTCATCAGGCAGCCCTAGATCCTGTGGTGATTCCTGTGTGCCTTTTGCCACAGCCTGTGCCTCAGGCTCTGCTGGGAACCTTACAGCAGCCCTGATTTCCCCAGCTCACTTTGAACAGTGGAAGGTGGGACAACACAAGGATCAAAAGCAAAGGACAACTTCTATGACTGCAGGGGGCTTTTTTGAAGGTAAAAATGTCACCCCACAAGCACCTGATCGTGCTCCTCACCCCACTGTGGAGGTGTTTGCTGACTGCCCTCCCCCTTTGGACACAGGCAGCCCACCAGGCAGTCAGACCGTGATGGCCCTGGGCTGTTTGCCTTCCCTGCTGTTTATAGCTTCAGGGCATGAAAGAAAACAGCAGACTGGTCTGGTGGCCACGTGCAGCCTGGAGTTCCTCTGTGGGAGGAAGGCAGAGCGTGTGAGCACAGTGTGTGCTGGGGGACAGGGCGAGGAGAGCGCCCAGAGCGGCAGCATCCGAGGTGCTGTGGGAGCTGTCAGTGTGAGGAACTGTGAGAGCAGCCAGGATCCCCTCCTGTGTGCTGCACAGCACCCCCAGACCACACCCCTGTCTTTGAAGCACACCTGAAACAGGGAGTTTGACTCCTGGCTCTTCACACGCTGCTCACTCCTGTCTCCCCTTACATTGTCCAAGGCTTGTGGGCCACCAAGTCCAAGTGGGCTCTTGTTTTACAGGCACTTTGGGTTACAGGGACTTCCTCAAATCACTTCTGCTCCCCAGTCCCTTCCTGGCCTTGTGTGACATGTATGTTTATGTAATCTACCCAGAGAGCCCTTGAGTGGCACAGCAGTGCTGGTAGGCTGTGCTAAGGGCTCTAAATCTGCCTGGATTGCTGAAGGGGGGAGTGCTGCACATTCCCCTGGTAATACTGACTGTAAAAACACTGTTTCTAATGGTTGTGGTGAGTAATGAAGAGCTAAGAACTTTCATTTCTTACATGAACTGGAATAGTTCGGTCTTCCCACCTCACATAAGCACTGCTTACCTACTTCTGGGAGTGTGTTTCATCTCCCTTCTCTCTTATGTTAAAAGGGCTTTGCTCCAATCATAGAACAAAAGCTTCAGGCTGGCTCTTCCTAAGGTCTTCCCCAAAACACCTCTGCTTCTCCGTCTGACTTGTGGAAATGGATGTTTCACTTTACATGGTGCTGAACTGGAGACACCCTTGCTCTAAGGGTCAGAAGTGCCCCTGCACCTCTGCAGTGAGCCCTAACAGCTGGGATTCACTTTGGGGTTATTATGATATTCATACACAACGTGAGAATTCTTTACCCTCTTACCACCACACGAAAGTCAGTGCTTTAGAAAAGCAAGGCTGCTTTTCAGCCTCCACCCCACCCTCGGGTGCTGCTGCTATGGAGACAGCACTGCCTGAGCTGCAGCATCCAACACAGCTCCCACAGCGCTTGTGCAACCCTTAAATAGCCCCATTGTAGGGGCTGCTGCTTGCAAACTGCTGGTGCTCCTGTATAAAAACAAGCACCTTCCTTATGACCTCCTAAAAGTGCCTGCTTGATCCCCACAGGCCCAAATTCTGGCCCCCACTTGGTGAATGACTTCATTAGTGCCAGGACTTGGAGCTCAGTGAGTGAGGTGAGGCTGTTCCTCTAAAGCTAAAGGCAGGTACTTGGTAATCATAGGACACACTGAAAACCTCTCCTTCCAGCACAAGGCTCCTCTGCTCTCTGAGGTGCAAATTTAAAGGCCAAGTCCTTTGGGCAAAAACAAATGCTGCCATTTTCAAGAGGCTCAGCTCTGTTGTCATTGTGGGACTTTGGATAAACACCCCCTTCCTGATGGGCTGCTGCTTGAGCTCAATTTATTTACAAAATACACACTGCCCTGCCTTTCTGTGACCTTTAATTTTTATTAGGTGTTTTGCAGAGGGGAGAACAGCAGGATGGAGTGGGAACAGAGAGCAGGTGTGTAACCACGTAGAGTCTGGGGCTTTGAGAGCTTTATTACAGAGGGGCAAACAGGAAATATCCATGAACAGAAAAGCAATGTGCTCTGTCACTGCACTGAGAGGAACTGTGGGCTTGTCCTTTGCTGGAGACAGCTGGAGACACTGAAGGATAACCAGTGTCTTCAGCTGGAGACACTGAAGGATAACCACAGCCTCTCCATCCTTTCAGAGATGAAAACACATGGAAAGCTGAGCAGACTCCACACAAAGGGCTCCTGGAGAGACAAAGCTTTGTCATCTGAGCCTCAGGTAGGAAAATACATCTGAGCAACAACCCTTTGCCTTCCTAAAGGGAACAGCTCCTGTAGCAAGGTACAACAGGGTTCCCTAAATCCCTGTCCTTCCATCCACCTTCCAGAGAATCTCAGCCAACTCTCAGCACGCTCAGAAGCTTTTGTACTTTTGTTTTCCTTTCTGGTCCAAATAATTGTGACTGTCTGAATCAGATGGCTCCAGAGCCAGCATCCACAACCAGCCAAGATTACAGGGAACTCAGCTGTGTGTTGCATCAGGATCAGGCTTCTGAATGGACTACACTTACATGACTGATTCTGGGTGGCCAAAAACATCCACACAAACACTATGTATCAGCAAATATTCCTCCTCTCCCAGGGGGAAAGAAAAGGTTAAATTATACAAATGATGAATGGCAGGATTGGTATAATACTTAAAGGATAAATAACTTGCAAAGAAAATTAACAACTCATGGTCTTAAAAAAGTACTCTTGCACATACCAATGACTGCAGTGTCAGAGCCTTCCAGTCCTCGAGGCTGAAGAGGCTGGGAAGCAAACAGAAGGATGAAGCTTTTTAAAATACACAGGCTAAAAATATCCCAGGCAACATAAGATGGAGAAACACAGCAGTTCTGCTGGTGGATTAAAACAGGCCCAGAGCAGGGAATGCTGACGTGAGAGGAAGGGATGAGAATGGAAACTTTCGTAGACGTAGGAAAGAGAAGTTTCTCCTTAGCGACAGTTGGCAATATGTACCATCCCCCTGAATCCTGCTCAGGGGAAAGTGCCAGATTTTGCAAGGAAAGAGGCTCTGCAGTGGAAAAAGAGAGGGCTGGAGGCTTGAACCTGCTTTTGCTGTCACCCTGGTCCATGTCCCCCTGGTGCTGGGCTCCACGGGGCAGTTCTGGGAGGCTGAGCTGTAATAAATAAACCACACAGCTGCATCCCAGCTGCTAAATTTAGGTCCCTTCCAGCAAAAGAACATGTACAAAGAGGCACAGGGGTGAGATAGAGCTGTCCTATGAGCTGGAAAAAAGAACCTGAGAGGGCTGATTTACCCATTTTAGTAATGGTACTTTTGGCATCAGAGGAGACCAAAATCCCTGAGGATAAACACTTGAAGACAAGCTATGTATTATTCAAGGCTGATTTCCCTCTGTCAGCCCCATAAGCATGACCATGGCTGACCCTGGCAGGGTCACATCGGGGTAAGACTGAAGTCCCTTTGCCTTAAGGGTTTTGACTTCAGGGCAGTGCCACATATCAGGGCAAAATTAATAATCTTTACGCAGATAGTCATTCCTACAGAAATCGTGGCCGTTTGTGACACAGAGCTCTTAGACAAGGGGGAATGATGCTGCAGACCCCGAGAGGTGCAGTGGGAGCAAAGGAGACACGACACAGGTAAGAAAAACAACACGCGGGAGGAACACGACTTCTTGCTCGAGGCTGCTCTGCCCGTGTGCTCCACACCGTCGTCCCCCTCGCTCCCCCCTCGGGTGTGCCCTGCTCCGGACAGCACAGAATGAGGGATCAGAGGCTGCAGCCACAGCCCCTCTCTGTTCCCGAGGCTTTTACAGGGAATGCCGGGGAGCGTGGAAGCCATTCCAGCCTGTCAGTCCTCCGAGTAACCCCAAAAGTGCAGCTCCTGCCTGGAGTGAGGCTCCCCGGGGAACCTCCCCTGCCCTGGTTTACAGCCCACTGCTCGGGAAGGGCAGCGAGGGCTGGATCGCTCCCCGTCACTGCCGTGCGGGTCCCACCCCGCTCCAGGGCGGGGACTTCGCCACCCGGGGCAGCCCCAGAGCTCTCCCCATCCGCGCCGGGGCACGGGCTGGGACGGCGGGTGAGTGCCAGCGGACCGGGGGTGTCCCCCGGCGAACCGGGGGTGTCCCCCAGCGGACCGGGGGTGTCCCCCAGCGAACCGGGGGTGTCCCCCAGCGGACCGGGGGTGTCCCCCAGCGAACCGGGGGTGTCCCCCAGCGGACCGGGGGTGTCCCCCGGCGGACCGGGGGTGTCCCCCAGCGGACCGGGGGTGTCCCCCAGCGGACCGGGGGTGTCCCCCGGCCGGCGGGGCCGGGACGGTGCCCGCGCTGTGCCCGGAGCGCAGCGGCCACAGAGCCACCCCCGGGCCGTGCCCTCCGTGCCAGGGCGCTGGGGCAGCCCCGGCGCTCGGCCCGGGCTCGGGACCGACGGGTTGTGGGGAGGGGGAAGGTTCCTGACCCTTCCCGGACACGGGGAGCTCAGGGGTGGGTTCCTCCTGCCGTGCCCGGGCTGGCACGTCCTCCCCGATGGATGCTGGAGGGCGGGGGCACGGCAGGGGTGGGCGACGGGCTAAATGAGGAGTACAAGGCCACAAACGTTATCTTCTTGCTCGTTTTGCGGGCAGCGGCCAGCTAATGGTCGTGGTGTGGGAGGCGCGGGGATGTTTCGGCTGGCTCGGGGCAGAAGGGAGATCCCCTCCTGAGCTGCAGATGGGGCCGGGATCAGAGCCGGGAGCTGCCCGGGACACCCCTGGAGCACATCCAGCACATCGGCGGCAGTGCCGGGGCAGTGGAAAAGCCGAGCAGGGTGTGGGTGGTGTTTGGGTGAACGTGCCCGGAACGGGAGAACTCGTCAGACGAGTCCAGCGTTGGCCTCCACGGGAATGGGTGACAAAGCAGCGGCTTTCACTCCAGAGCCGAGCTGTGGGACTGGCAACACGCTGTGAGCTCAAACTGGGGAGAATACCCCGTGTTTATATCCTGTTGAGCTGTTGGGAGCTTTGCTTGCTGGTACCTGGGTGTGCTCTGAGCAGAGTCAGGAAAACCTGGTTCAGAGCAAGCCTAGGCTTGATTTTCAGAACATGGGATAGTCTCAGCAATTTTCTGATAAATTAACTTTATTCTGGATTCAGCTTTTAGAGGATATTGATATGGACTTATAACTGCCTGCCAGGAAAAGATCATCCATGGAAAAAAATTGAGTAATGGGATGGATGCTTGCACTCTGTCTTCTGGGCACAGTGTTTTGAGCCTGTTCTAAGCCAGGTTTACTGTGTCAGGCCTTTATGCTGGAGTGAAGCAAATAACATAAGGGCACCATAGGACTGGCTGGCTGACCCTCTGCATGCATAGTTTAATTCTTCAAACCATGGAGTGAAGTGTTGCTCCTATCCTGAAGCTGGTTTTCCCTGATGGAGCTGCAGGCCAGGAATTGTGTTAAGCTGCTGAGCGCTGGCAAATCTGCTGAGCAATTCCTTTCTCTCTCTGCTAACCAAGGAGTGGCTTAGGAGGGTTTTATTCACCTAAAGCCTCGGCCTGAGCAGTCTGTGCAGATGCCTTTGGCTCTGAAAGGGTCACAGGGGCAGGGGCCAGTGCTGGACTGCTGAGCTCCCCCCCCCTTGCAACTTCAGTGGCTCATTCACAGAAATACTTCAAGAACAAACCAGCATCTGCAGCTTGAGCAGTGGGGTTTGCAGTGCTGCCTTTTGCAGTGCTCTGCTCTTTAGACTCTCAGTGATGTTCACTGGATGAAGAAATCAGAATCTTGCAGTCAATAGTCAATGTGATATTTCTGCTATAAATGGATATTGTGAGAGCATTTGCCCCCAGTCCAGTCCATGCAGCCTCTCCTCGTGGTCTGGCTCCTTTCTGCCAGTTCACTTGCACTCAGAATTTCTCTGCCTCCCACCCCCTTTCCCTTGTTTCTGACCTTTCTTTTGCCCTTTAATTGACTTGCTGAACCAGCCTGTCTGATGTTCCTGCTGCTGTGTGCAAAGCAGCTGGATGGTAGAACTGCATCATAAAAACATCAGTGAAACCTGAAGCCTCTATTTAGTATCTGACAAAAGCAAATAAAATTGGCTTTTTGCTTCTGTGAAAGATTAGAGAAGAGCAAACATGACTTTTCTGAGGCCTAGGTCATAATCTGAACACTGAAATTTATGACCAGATGAAAGAAAGCAAACTCAACATTAATAATTTCCATATGTTGCCTGATTGCACAGAGTGTAGTGACGTAGAGATGACCTGGGGAACACTGGGGAGTGCCCCTGAGTAAGATCCCTGGCAAGTGTCACCCTGTGAGTTAACTGGCCAGCACAGCACTGCCTGCGCATCCCAGATGTGCAGGAGCCATGTGGAGCATGAGCAAACACACTCCTGCTCTTGCACAACTGCCTGGGCTCATGGAGAGCAGCTACTGAGCACCAGGAGGAGATGTCATCCACTGCTGGCACCTCTGCTCCAGGGCTTTAGTGTGAGACCTCACTCCACCCTGGAGTAAAACCACCCAGGGCTGGTGGGTGGCCTTTACTTGCTGTCCCTGTGTTTGCATCTCTTATTTTTTACTTAATTCCACTCCTCTGTGTGTATGTATTGCCTGCCTTTCCTAACTCCTCTCCTGTGATGCTGGGATAACTTGAGTTGCAGGGAGGTGAACCTTGTCCTAGTGCTTGACATCCTGTCAGATGATCAGGGATATGGGAAAATAATTTGGGTGTGTCGATGTATGGGCTGTACACATGAAAACAAAATTATGAGCAGAAATAAGAACCGTGGCCAGACAGCAATTAATCTTTGGTGGTTTTGAGGTGGTTTTGCCAGCTAAAACTGCAGCCCTACGAGGAAGAACACACTGCACCAAACTGAGATGTTGAATACAAAATGTTTCATTAAAATATAAAGAGGGGAAGTAATTCTCCTGCCCCAGTGCTCGAGTGAGGTTTTCCTTTGTGTGCTCATCTACACCACGACGTTGTCTCTGCCTCCCAGGCAGGATCCATGAAGGCTTTTAGGGCTGTGTGGGCACCCTCACCTTTCTTCACCCTCACCCTTCTTCACCCTCAGGCTCTCACCCGCCAAGGTGAGACCCGTGTGTTTTGGAGGACATGGGAATCCAGCCTGTTCTCTTTGCTCCCAGGGTGACACTGTCTGCTTCTCCTTGTAGCCTCAGGCAGGCTGTCACAAATGTGGCAGTAGTAAAGAATCCTATTAAATTACCAGTGCTAATCACCTGTCTGCCCAGCAGGTCCCTTCCAGCCTGGCCCTGGCCCTGTGCTGTCCTGATCCAGCCTTTGCTCAGTGCAGAGCGGGGCTGCAAAGGAGGCTGCTCGGGGTGTTCACTTCAGCGCTGCTTTTAGTCCTCAAAGAATTAGAGGGTTACTTCACCAGCCCCATTAACCTGCAAGGGTAGGTGTATTCTATTAATTATTTGCTGGAAAACTAACACTCCTTGTGTTTTTTATTGCAGCTGTCTGAGTGCCTGGGACACGGACAATACCAGATTGACCAGACCCCAGCAGGATGGTGAGTGTGTGTGTTTGCTGTGCCACCCTGTGCCAGGCCTTTGCTCCCACCACATACACGTGGGCAGTGGAGCTCAGATAAGGACCCAGCAGGAAGAATGCTGTCACTGTCTGTCCCTTCATGGGGGGGAATTTATCACCTCTCTCTGCTTCCTCATACTAAATAATGACCCACACATACAGGCTTTTCCGTTTGGGGAGTTAATGGAAAACCAGTCGGATATCAGGTAGTTCAAAGAGCAGGAATTTCTCTAGATGAACTTCCTGGATTTATTCTTTCCAGGTTGAATCCAGTTCCACCCTGCTGCCATGGACAGGGACACCTTCCACTAGAGCAGGTTGCTCCAAGCCCCAACCTGGCCTTGAACACTTCCAGGGATGGGGGAACACTTCCAGGGATGAGGGAACACTTCCCTGTCCCTGTTTCAGAAAGCCCGACCCATGTGAATGTTAAGTGATGTTTTGCTGAGGGTTTTCCTGGGAACATGAGAGCTTTGTAAGAGACAGTGTATTCCCCCAGAAATGGCACTGGACAGGAGGCAGGAGGAAGCTATTTGTGAATCTCCATTTTGGGTAAAACACTGCACTTCCAGGTGCGTTTATTTAACAGAATGATGGTCCTTGGCTGCTCTTGGAGAATTCAGGAATAGGGCTTTGATGGGAACATTTCTTCTATGATTTACATGGAAAACTGCTGGGAAGAAGCTGGATGAACAGAGGTGTTAGGCTGTGTGCCATTCTTTGACTGGAAACCAGATACTCCAGGGGCATCCACATTAAGATATTTTCTCCTTTCTGTGTCCCTGTGGCTTATTTCTTATGTGGCTGGGATATCCCTCTAGAATAAACCATTTCTGTTTAGGATGGAACACTGGTATAAAATCACTCATGTTTGGTGAGTGGACTTTACACTGTCACTGTGTTTGCATCTTTTGAATATTCTTTGTTTTTAGTTCACCTCTGTGTACGTATGACTTTGTGTCTGCCTTTCATAACTCCTCTCCTGTGGGTTTAGGCAACAATCAAGGGAGTCTCGAGCTTCAGTGCTGAGCAAGAGGCACAGGCACTAAGGAAGGCCATGAAGGGGCTTGGTAAGTTGCTTTCCCTCCACTGTCAAACCCTCCTTCATGCCCCTGGAGATCGGGAATGTTTTTATGGTGTTTGTTAGAGGGGAAATCCAGCCCTTGGAATCCCCCCACTGCCCTGTGAGAGGGCACTGGAAGGAACTGAGTGACTTGAACCCCACTGGGAATCCAAGTCTTGGCCATAGTGAGGCTCTTGTTTTCCCTCCCCTGTGGGGTGGTCCTGCCCTGCTGGGGCTGTGCTGAGGCACTGCTGCCCAGCTGAGAGCCAGCTGGTGTGCTGGGGTGTGAGGGCTGTGTGGGTAATGGCACAGCCTGGACACGACCAGAGCACGGGGCTGCTTCTTGAACAAGCAGCTTGACTGGTTTCCATTGGTTTCTCCAGGCACAGATGAAGATGCCATCATTGAGACCTTGACCAAACTGAACGTTTCCCAACGCCAGCAAGTTCTGATCACCTATAAAAGCACTATTGGCAGGGTAGGTGTTCTTCAGAGACCAGTGACTGCAGCTTGAATTGGAAGTTGCAGACATTTTTTGGGTTGTGTCACTGGGGTGAAATGTGAACAACATCCCAGTCTCCATGGCAGTGTGATCAGCACAAGCTTTCCTTGGCCAGGTTTATTTTGGTCTTGTTCACTTCTGAGTAACTGTTTATCCAAGGAGGGCTGGAGGATGAAGAAAATTGTGAACAAGTTCTTCCTGTTCTCAAAAGCTGTGTCTTCTCTCACCTCCTTTCCTCTCTCTCTGTCTTCTAGGATTTGATTAATGACTTGAAGTCTGAGCTGAGTGGGAATTTTGAAAAGGTGATTGTTGGTTTGATGACTCCAGCCATCATGTACGACGTGCATGAGCTGAGGAGGGCTCTAAAGGTTTGGAAATCTTCTTTTGTGTTGCTTAAGTTGTGGTCAATTCTGTATGATATGGCATAATTGTACATTTATTATTAATTTCTTATTATTAACTTAAACATAACAAACAAAAAGTCATAGTTGCCCATCCAAACAGTTGTCATAGTCTTGGATCTTGTCTTTGCCACTCCCCAGGGAGCAGGAACAGATGAAGGCTGCCTGATTGAAATCCTGGCTTCTCGCACAAACGGGGAGATTCGGCACATCAACGAGAACTACAAACTCCGTATGTGGAGCACTCTGCAGTCACACTGACTGGGCACTGGGGGTGTGCAGGGGGGTGGAGAGGAAGGAGAAGGGTCTGCCAGCCTCAAGGACTAGAATTTCACCCAGAAATGGAGTGGGTGTAAGTAAAGCAGGGTGGGGTGGTTGGGTCTGTCAGCTGGACATCTGTCCCTGGGTGGATCTTCTGCCAGTTACATCCTGGCTATGCTTCTTAACATTGCCCTGTGCCACTCCATATGGAATGCTGTGATGAAAGCCAGGAAGGCCAAGGGTAATCCTGGCTTGTACCAGCCCTGGTGTGGCAGCAGGACCAGGGCAGTGACCATCCCCCTGTGCTGGCACTGCTGAGGCACCTCCAGTCCTGGGGTCAGTTTTGGATTCCTCAGGACAAGAGAGACACTGAGGGGCTGGAGGTGTTCAGGGAAGGGAACAGAGCTGGGAAGGGGCTGGAGCAGCAGGAGGGGCTGAGGGAGCTGGGGGGGGCTCAGCCTGGAGAAAAGGAGGCTCAGGGGGGACCTTCTGGCTCTGCAACCCCCTGACAGGAGGGGGGAGCTGGGGGGGGTCGGGCTCTGCTCCCAGGGAACAAGGGACAGGAGGAGAGGGAACGGCCTCAAGCTGTGCCAGGAGAGGGTCAGGTTGGACATTGGGAACGTTCCTTCCTGGAAAGGGCTGTCCAGCCCCGGCACAGCTGCCCAGGGCAGTGGTGAGTCCCCATCCCTGGAGGGATTGAACAGCCCTGTGGATGTGGCACTTGGGGACATGGTCAGTGGTGGCCTTGGCAGTGCCAGGGGAGAGGTTGGACTCGATGACCTTAAAGGGCTTTTCCACCCCAAACCATTCCATAGTCTGTGGTGTACAGGGCCCTGAGCACAGTTACACCTCACCCAGCTTAGAGCTGGCACATGCTGTGGACAAGCCCTGCAGGGCTGGATCTGCTCCTCACAGCTGTGCCCTGTGTGTGCCCTGCCAGAGTACGGCTCCAGCCTGGAGGACGACATCGTGTCCGACACATCCTCCATGTTCCGCAGGGTCCTCGTGTCCCTCGCCACGGTGAGTCCGGCGGGGGCAGACGGGGGGAACCTCTGCTGAGGGGCTCTGCTGAGGGGCTGAGGGTTCAGGCTGTCACTGCACTGCGAATCCACCAGCAGCAAATTCACAGATGACAAGTTGGGGGAGAGTGTGGATCTGCTGGAGGGCAGGAGGGCTCTGCAGAGGGACCTGGACAGGCTGGATCCATGGGCTGATTCCAAGGGGATGAGGTTCACCAAGGCCAAGGGCTGGGTCCTGCCCTTTGGCCACAACAACCCCCGGCAGCTCCACGGGCTGGGCCAGAGTGGGGGGTCAGAAAGGGACCTGGGGGGACTGACTGACAGCAGCTGAACATGAGCCAGGGGGGCCCAGGGGGGCAAGAGGCCAATGGAGCCTGGCCTGGCTCAGGAATAGTGTGGCAGCAGGAGCAGGGCAGGGATTGTGCCCCTGCCCTGGGCACTGGGGAGGCCACCCCTGGAGTGCTGTGCCCAGCTCTGGGCCCTCAGTTTGGGAAGGATGTTGAGGGGCTGGAGCAGGTGCAGAGAAGGGCAACGAGGCTGGGGAAGGGACTGGAGCACAAGTGCTGTGAGGAGAGGCTGAGGGAGCTGGGGGGGCTCAGCCTGGAGAGGAGGAGGCTCAGGGGAGACCTTCTCACTCTCTGCAGCTCCCTGCCAGGAGGGGGGAGCCGGGGGGGTCGGGCTCTGCTGCCAGGAACCAGCAGTAGGACAAGAGGGCACAGCCTGGAGCTGCCCCAGGGCAGGTTTAGGTTGGCCATGGGGGAGAAGTTCTTCCCAGAGAGAGGGATCAGCCCTTGGAATGGGCTGCCCAGGGAGGGGGTGGAGTCCCCGTCCCTGGAGGGGTTTAAGCAGAGCCTGGATGTGGCATCAGTGCCATGGTGGGGGGGACAAGGTGGGGTTGGGTCAAGAGTTGGACTAAATTATCTCAGAGGTCTTTTCCAACCCAGTTGATTCCATGATTCTGTGATTCTCTTGCATTTCACCTCATTGGCATTTCACAGCAGCTTCTGCAGAGAGAGGAGCCTCACTCTGGGCATTAATGCCATGTGCTCTTTCTAAATGACCCCATTAAAGTGGATGGTTGCTCATCTCAAAATCAAGAACAAATCACATCTAAGCCATGTTTTGCTGTATTTGTAACCCATCATTCAATATTAACAATCCCATTATGCATCTCCAGTGACTGGTTTTAATGGAGAATTTGCAGGTCTTGCTTCTATGAGTTGCTCTGGTGAAATGAGCTTTTCCTCCTTGTCTTTCCCCAGGGTAACAGAGATGAGGGAACATTTGTGGATGAGGCCCTTGCTCAACAGGATGCTCAGGTGTGTAGCAATGTGCTGCCTTGCAGGAGCTGTCGGGTTTGTCTGTGTGAGCTGGGGGGGAGCTCTGCTTTTTCGGGACCTCGGGTTTTTTGAAGGGAGATGAGTAAGCCTGAAGCTGTGCTGGACAGCAGCCCCAGGTGGAGACTAGATGGGATATTAGGAAAAATGGGTTGTCCATCCTGTGGGAATTTAACAGCCACGTGCATGGGCGACGTGGGTCAGTGGTGGCCTTGGCAGTGCTGGGGGAATGGTTGGACTCAGTGATCTCACAGGGCCTTTCCAAGCCAATGATTCCATGGAGTGAAAATCACATTATGTACCCGTGGTCTTCTCAATTAGCCTCATTTTGTCTGTTCCTAATGTCTTCAAGTCCCTGTATGAAGCTGGGGAGAAGAGATGGGGAACAGATGAGGTGCAGTTCATGTCCATCCTCTGCACACGGAACAGGTGCCACCTGCTGAGAGGTAGGACCCCTGTGATGTCCTGGACTCTATGCCTTGTGTGAGGACAGTACTTTTGTAGGAGCTTTGTACTTGTTCAGTAACTGATTTTGAGCCTTTCCTAAAACCACAGGTATCATCAGGGCCAATTCCATTCAATTCTTTTAGACTGCTTTAGTCTCTCCTGAGACAAAAAGGGAGTTGAGAAAAGCATCCCTGCAACTTGCTCCAACCTGTAAATTTGAGATAATGAAGAGTGACTCCCATGGGGCAGAGCCAGGCATGGACACTGCCTTCATTAACTAGAAAAGCCTTGCAGCAGTGCTAGGGCAATTAGCAAGACAGCTGCTAATTAAAATGAATTATTTCTGAGGGGCAGCCCTGATTTAACTTACAATGTCACGATAATGGTGCAATGTTCACACAGAGCATGAGGAGCTTGATCTTGCAAAGTGATCCCCGGGGTTTACTCTCTGTGCCCTGCAGCAGCTCACTGGCTCTTTTTACCCCTGACTCTCCCTCCTAGTTTTTGATGTGTACAGAGGGATTGCTAATAAGGACATCACAGAGAGCATCAAATCCGAGATGTCAGGAGACCTCGAGGATGCTTTGTTAGCTGTGGGTGAGTTCTCTGCTTTTAAACTTTGTC
This sequence comes from Corapipo altera, assembly GCF_003945725.1. Lineage (NCBI taxonomy): Eukaryota > Metazoa > Chordata > Aves > Passeriformes > Pipridae > Corapipo > Corapipo altera. The sequence goes on along the minus strand of NW_020885063.1, from coordinate 90,424 downwards.
TGCAAACTGATTAAATAATTAAAGAGCCTGCCTCTTGCCCTGGCTGTTTACACAGCTTCAGGAGGCAGATACTGTCTTTTTTGCAAGCCACAGTCTTTTAATCTTTGCAGATAAAACCTGGGGAGAAAGCTCTGTGCTTTATATTTCTTTCCTAAGAGATGCTTTGGGAGCTGACATTTGCTGTCAGGAAGCTTTAAAGCCTTAAAAATATTTTATTACTGCGCACTGGGCATGGAGACATCAAGTGACAGCAGGTCACTGACTCTGGATGTCTGCACTGTGCTTGCTGACTTGCATCTTTACAGAATAAACACCTGCACTGAGAAGGTGCTGGAAGGGTTTGGAAGACCTTGTCCTTCAGTGTTTATTTGCCTTACTTCTCTTGTTCTTGTCTCCCTTCCAGTGAAGTGCATGCGGAATAAACCTGCGTATTTTGCTGAAAGATTGTACAAATCCATGAAGGTAAAGAGCTTTTGCTGGGAGATTGGTATTTTCCCCCACACACCTTTCCATGCTTGAATCAGTAGCACGACAGCAATCATTAAAGAAAGAGAAACTTTGTGTTAACTGGGGGGGAAAAAGAAGTCTGAGCTTTTCTATGGACCTCCTTTCCCTCAGGAAGGCCAGAGCTCGTAGTGGATCACTGCCTTAATCCAAAAATGCTCTAATTAGGAACAGATCCTGCAGAAAGCCAAGTGATCAAACCTTTGTGTCTGTCAGTGCCCTGCCCCAAACGCTTTGCAGCTGCAGCTGTGGTTGTGTTTCCCAGGGCCTGGGCACAGATGACAGCACACTGATCCGGGTGATGGTGTCCCGCGCCGAGGTGGACATGCTCTACATCCGCAGGGAGTTCCTGGCCATGTATGGGAAATCCCTCCACTCCTTCATCAAGGTGAGCCTGCAGTGTCAGAAACACAGGAGAGAGGTCCCCTCTCAGCACCTCTGGGGTGTTTTAGAGGGAGTGGAATTAAGGAGACTTTACATTTATGTACTGAAAACGTCCCTGAATGTTCTTGGTTATTAAATTGTCGAAGAGGATTCAAACCCTGCGACCAATCGTGTGTGCTGGAAGGAGTCCAGCCTTGTATGGAGCTGTAAAATTAATTGTGTTCCTTTTTTCTGCTCTCTCTAGGGAGATTGCTCAGGAGACTACAGGAAAGTTCTGCTCAGACTCTGTGGTGGGGAGGATTAAAGGAGGCCTAGGGGACTGTCTGGGTGAGGGGAAGCAGCTGATCATAGAATTGTTTAGGTTGGAAAAGATCTTTAAGGTCATCCAGCCCATTAATTATTTCTCTCATATAATTTTTTTCCCAAATACCTTGTTAATTGCTCTGATTTTTGCCTTAGGTTAGTTCATGCTCTGGTTGATAATGGCCATTCTAGTTGACCATGGCCAATCTGCTTTTATGCTTGGCATAAAATTTACCTACTCATTGGGCTGGTAAAGCCCAGCTTAAACAGAATGCTGTAACCAAAGATATAAAAGTTAAATTGTTTCCTGACCAGATGCCCTTTTGCTGTTGTGTTCACCAGCAACACATGTCAACTGAAGCAAACCTGGATGCAGAGTGTGAGAGGCTGCCCAGGGAAAATCTAACCCATCAGTACCTGGAGAGTGCAGAACACAGGCTTGCTTCAGTTTTTTGAGATAATTAGGACACAAAGAACCCGAATATCTAAAATACAAGCATGTTTACATCTTAACTGGCCCTCTGTTAGTGTGGAGCATTAACAGCCTGGCTGCAGGGTATGTATATGTTGCCTAGAGATCTGTTCATGGGGAAGATGTCACTGGTGACATCAGAAAAGCCTCTTGCTGCCCTGGTTAGAGCAGCCCCATGTTCTTGGTCTGCCTTCTTCACTCATGGGAGTATAAATAATAATGGTTATGTTACAAACCCTCCTCTGGATAAAGTGATACCATTGGAATGGTGCCTTTTAGGGAATGACTTGTCCCCAAAATCCCACCTCATGGCCTGGTGCTGGGGCAGCTCCTCAGACCTCCCTGGGGCAGCTCTCTCCAAATCTCCCTGGGGCTGCTCCCCAGATGTCCCTGGGACACATCCCCAGGTCTCCTTAGGGCTGCTCCCCAAATCTCCCTGGGGCAGCTCCCCAGTGTCCCTGGGACATCCCCCCACTCTCCCCCACATGCCAGCCCCATGTCACAGGATCATGGAGGTGTTTGTGCCTGGGTCTCTCCTGGGTTTCCACACCAACCTCTGGCAGAGCCATTTTCCCCAGGCCCTCCACACCTGCCTGTTCACCTGAGCGCTCGCTGTTTTACTACAAAGATGGGATTCTTCTTTGGCTTAGCAACTTATTTTTTACTGCTGGTGAATAATCCTGTTCTGAAGGATCAGACTGAGGCTGGAATGTCACAGCTGAAACACTGAGGTGGCTGCACCCAATTCCATCACTCATCTTCCTCTGAAATAGGCTGCTGCTGGCTGGAATAGGAGATGCCTCTGTGGCCTTCAATAAAGTAATTTTCTCTCTCACTCCTTGGGCTGCCAGTGGAGACACATTCCTGACTTTTGTTGGGAGAGGAGGCAGAGCTTTATCCAGTTCTCCCGAGGCCTCTGCTCAGGACAGGGAAAGGTCCGTGCCCAGCACAGGGGCTGCCAGAGCTGCTCGGGCGGGGGGTGGGTTCCAGTGCCTTGTGTCAGGTTGCTGAGCTTTGAAAAATGAATAAAGAATTTGTTTCTGTACTTCCTGCCCCAGACTCCTATGCTCCTCAGGTGCCTCTTTCCCTCCACAGGGCCTGGCTGGATGGGGTGGGGGGCCCGGGGCACTGTCCCTTGGGTGGGGACAGTTTATAAACCCCCACTGGGGGATCCCCGGTGTGGGGGGTGGGTTTGAGGGGGCAGCCCAGCACCCTCAGCTTGGGCTGGTGCTCCTGCTGCTCCCCCTGGGAGCCCTCCTGCTTTGGGGGCACCACATCCCCTGCATGTGCTCCTCATGCAGGTCCATTCTCAACACACTGCCAATGATTTCACCCAATCTGCACGAGGAGAGGCTCAAATCTACCCTAATCATTTATACAGAATCTGCTCAGGGGATTTTAATGGTGACCCTTTTGCTCCTCTCTGTTCCAAAGTTCCCAGGGGAATCTACCCAGTGCAGGCAGTTGGATGTTTGGAGACGGGAGGCTCTGGACGTGGTGGCCCAGGGTCCCATCTGGATCACCAAACTGTTAAGGAAACTTCCCAGTCTGACCATTCCTGAGGCTCTCTGGCCATCATACTCCCAGCAGCAGAGACTTCCACTGCTGGGACTGGAGCCCAGGGCCTGATTTTACCCTTTGGAAGATGATGTATTTCCAAGGTCTCTACTGAAGTGCAGGAATGCAGAGAAGCTGCTGGAAGGTGACCTTGACAGACTCTCCAAAAGAGGGTGATGTTGTCAGTGGAGCAGGTAGATGGTTCTCTGCAGGACTGATGTTCAGTTCCACGGTGGGCACCCAGAGCTGTGGGAGTGGGAATAGCACAGAGGTTTTGGAAGTGCCGGCAGAGAAACACCCTCGGTCTGTAGTGTGATCACAGAGCAGCTGCAGGAGGTTCCTTGAGTTCAGCTCACTGCCCCTGCTGATACCGGGTCATCTCCTGCTCTGGCTTCCACCCCCTTCCCACAGGAGGTCAGAAACCCCAGGCTATTGATAGTGTTGCTCAGGGCCTGAGGATGAGACTGTAACCTCGGCACTCCAGGGGATGGCTCCGTGTTCTGTTGTTGCAGGAATAGGGACTGGACTTGCTGGAGCCCAAGAGGCCCCTGGTTTGCCACGAAACGAGGGAGTTTAGTGAGAAGATGCAGACTTGAATACTTTGAAATACTTGCAAAATGTGGAATACGTAAAAATTTTCTTAAGAAAGGATGTTCTTTGATGTTTGATCCTTGTACACATTCCAGCCTAATCAACAAGAAGGGAGATTTAATCCATGAAACAGCAGCCAACAAACAAGCTCTAAGTGCTGTGCAGGTGTTAGAAAAACAAATTACTTGCTGGTAGAATTGCCTCATTAAGGTTTAGGGCTGGACATGCTCCAGTGATCCCAGGCCAAGGGGGAGTCTAACTGAGCTTGGGAAGAAGGATGTACCTCTGACAGTGGGCACAAGGAATGCAGAATTTACAGGTCACAGAGACATCTGGCAGGACTCCTAAGGTAAGGAAGAAACTGATAAACCCAACTCAGCAACTGGGCTGAAATCAGCTCCAGCTGCTCAAAGGTGATTCCAGCAGGGGCAGATCACAACCACCAAGCCAAGAAACCCCCTGACCCAAAGGAAGAGAAGGTCAGGCATGCAGACTAATTACTGTGAGAAGCAAATCATTAACGAACAGAAGACAGAATACTAATTAATAAGAAAACTATGTAACTATGTAACTATGGTAGCCAATGAACACTAGTTCCTCTGTTTGCTAAAATGTATAAATAATAAAGTTTCAATAGTTGGTGTGCTTGATTTTTGGAACTCCAGTGAGCACCCAGGCTTGTGCAGCTCTGACATGATTAAATGTCCCTCTTGAGTGTGTCGTTACTGGAGCGTTGCAAAGGCGGTGAAGAATCCCATTCTTTGCAGACACCGGGATCCCGCAGCGCTCTGAGCTCCGGCAGCTGCAGACACGCAGTGCTGGGGCATTGCAGGGCTGAACGAACCCACACAGTGGGAAGGGTCTGATCCCTGGAAAACCCCCCGGGACGGGCCATTCACGGGGCAGGAAAATTCCCGTTCAAGAGGCAGGAAAAGGCCTGTTCCCAGGTCAGGAAAGACCCACTCATGGAGCAGGAAAAGGCCCGTTCATGGGGCAAGAATGGCCCATTCCTGTGTCGGGAAAGGCCCGTTCCCGGGTCGGGAAAGGCCCGTTCCTGGATCGGGAAAAGGCCCGTTCCTGGGGCGGGAACAGCCGCGCTCAGGGTCAGGAAATGGCCCGTTCCCGGGGCACAGAAAGGCCCGTTCCCGGGGCAGGAACAGCCCCGCTCAGGGTCAGGAAATGGCCCGTTCCCGGGGCAGGAAATGTTCCCCGGTCCCAGGAAGTCCGTCCGGGGCAGTCCCGCCGCGCAGGCGCAGAGGCCGCGGCCGCCGCCGGCCGGGGCTGAGGCGCCGCTCCCGCTCCGGCCCCGCTCCCGCTCCGGCCCCGCTCGGCGCGGCCTCATGAGGCGGCGGGGCCGGGCCGGCCATC